>NC_066543.1:3148512-3186012 GCF_024679095.1 Eriocheir sinensis
TGGGAGCCCAGAGGGAATGTGTTAATCTACGGAGTGGTTGGAGGTGGTGGAGGTGGTGGTGGTGAAAGGGTGTAGGTGGTGATGGTTAGGGTGATGGTGGTGGTAAGGGTTACGATAATGGTAGGGTTGGGTGGATGGTTGATGGTAAAGGGGTGTGGGTGGTGGTTGTTGAGGTGATGGCCGCATAAGGGGTGGTGATGGAGAGAGTGGGAATGGTGGTGGTGGTGATGGTGGGAAATTGTGGTGGTAAATATGATGGTGTTGAAGGTAGTGATGGTGGTGGTGGTGGTGGTGGGAAAGAAGGACGACGGGAAAGGGAAGGTGGTTTTGACTTATCCCCAAAGTTATTATTGAATGGGAATACTTTAAGAGAGAGAGAGAGAGAGAGAGAGAGAGAGAGAGAGAGAGAGAGAGAGAGAGAGAGAGAGAGAGAGAGAGAGAGAGAGAGAGAGAGAGAGAGAGAGAGAGAGAGAGAGAGAGAGAGAGAGAGAGAGAGAGAGAGAGAGAGAGAGAGAGAGAGAGAGAGAGAGAGAGAGAGAGAGAGAGAGAGAGACAGAGAGAGAGAGAGAGAGAGAGAGAGAGAGAGAGAGAGAGAGAGAAAAGAAAAGGATAAGAGGAAGGCAGTGAGGCATGAGAGTGAGGATGAGGAGATGAGAGGCAGCGAGGGAGAGAGGGAAGGAAGGAGGGAGGAAGAGGAAGAGAGGGAGGAAGCGAGGGATAGGAGAAGAGGGGATTAGAGGCAGTGCGAATGGGAGGGAAGGATGGAGGAAAACGGGTAGAGGTGGAGAGGAAGGAGGGAAGGAAGGTGGGAGATGGGGAAGGAGAAGGAAGGAAAGAAAATGGGAGGGAGAGAGGAGGGAGGACTGAAGGAAAATTCGTGCGACCACCTTTTCCCGTTTGTTCATTGAGTCCGGTGAAGAATGTCAAGTATCGGCATTTGGCTAAATTGCATTCACTATTCCCTCAGGCCTCTCTCTCTCTCTCTCTCTCTCTCATTCTTCCCGTATCTATCAATTGACAACAATCGGAGAGGTAGTAGTAGTGGTAGTAGTAGTAGTAGTAGTAGTAAGTAGTTAGACCTCATCTTGACTATGCGGTTCAGTTCTGGTCACCTTACTATAGAATGGATATCAAAATGTTAGAATCGGTGCATATGTAGTAGTAGTAGTAGTAGAAGTAGTAGTAGTAGTAGTAGTAGTAGTAGTAGTAGTAGTAGTGGAAAATAATTGCTTTCCTAAGATAATTATATAAAAAAATCAATAACTATAAAAACTGATGTTGCTGCTACTTATTCTGCACCAGCCGCAACAACAACAACAACAACCTCCTTCTTCTTTAACTACTACTACTACCAATAATTATAATGACAATAATAGTACTTCCACTACTACTATTACTACTTACATGCACCACCACCACCACCACCACCACTACAATTATTCCCACCACAACTTATATTCTGCTGGTGCTGTTCCTTCTGCCTTTCTGAAGCACAAGGCGCCCTATTTCACAAGGTATCACCATCAATCATTCACGCAGAGATCCACGTTCAATACCAGCTAGTCTTGGATACAGGCGGCAGCAGCGGAGGCAATAGAAGGAGCGACAGACTGACAGATGGACGGGTAGACGGGATGACAAGACGGGGAGGCTGGTAGACAGACTGGTTTGAAGGCAGGCTGGAGAGCAGTGTTTGGCGGTGGTTGGACCCGTTTGTCATATATCTGTGATGAAGACTCCGCTGTTGGCCAGATCGATGTCCCACAAAGACCAGAGTTGTTCTTTTTTTGTACCCGATCCAGTCCTTACCTCTTGTGGCCGAGTGCATTTTGTACGAAGCTGCAGAATCGAGACGTGCAAGTTGGAATGCACTTCTTTTATTCTCTCTCTCTCTCTCTCTCTCTCTCTCTCTCTCTCTCTCTCTCTCTCTCTCTCTCTTTCACACACACACACACACACTGCTACAACAAAGTTCCTTTCAGCTTTTTAAAATCAAACTGAATAAATGATACAGACGGCCGGAAAGAGATCGGTTGTAGTTGTGTGAAGGTTATGTGGAAAGACCACCACCAAAAGCATGTTCGAGGAGAAAGGATACAGAGGAAGGAGGATTCAGAAAAAGGGTTGGAGAGAGTGAAGGGAAAATACCAAACCGAAAGGCTGACCTCGAGTAAAGGTAGAATAATGTATAACACCGAGCAGAGGAATGGTTGAAGGCTAAAAAAAGAAACAAAGCAAAAAAACAGAGAAATAAAATGTTACGTCGGGTAGAAGGGTAAAACGAGGGGGGTGGGGGGTGGGGGGAGAATATAGAACGGTAGTGATATAAAAGAAAGGCTGGAACGTGAGGAGAAAATATTAGGGAGAGCTTGGGATATAAAGTGAAGCTGTAAAAGAGGAATGGACGAGGGGATACAGGAGAGAGGAGCACGGAGGGAGAAATGAGGGGAAAGAGAAGGATGTGTGTGTGGAAGAAAGCGAATATTTATGACTGTAGGGTGAGAGAGAGAGAGAGAGAGAGAGAGAGAGAGAGAGAGAGAGAGATAATATACTAGTAGATGTATGGGTTGCAGTTAAGTTCACAAATTCCGATATAAGTTTGAATGCATGTTATGATATTTCTCTCTCTCTCTCTCTCTCTCAAGCGGGTATTTGGGGTCGGAGTGGATATTAGATTCAATCCCTTAAGCGCGGGAAAACACGGTTATTATCAAGGGATTACGGAAGGCGCCCAGGCCAGCGGGGGATCATAATCTATCCTTAGAACGTGCAAAACCACCACTTAGCACCGCCCCTCATTATTATTATTATTATTATTATTACTATTGTTGTTTTTTTAGGTTGTGAATTCTTAACAGGCATATTTTCGACTTTTATTCACGCTTATTCGTTTACATTCTTCGTCTTTTTATCGTTTTAGAGACTTATTGGCTGATGGGGTTTTTTTTGCATTCTCAAAATCAATTATTCATCACATGGAACGATGCTTTTTTGTGTGTTTCTTTGTCCCTTTATACTTTTTTCTTGGTGGTCTATCTGTCTGTCTGCTTACTCATCTCTCTCTCTCTCTCTCTCTCTCTCTCTCTCTCCTACCCCGTCCTTCCCCGGTTGGTCACAACGTATCACTTTCTCCAACTTTTATGAATGGTCTAATGCATATTCCACGACGATCTCTGTTCCGAGGCGTCAGATTCTGCTGAGTCGTGGGAGCAATTGGAGCCTTTGTCCCTTTGTAGCGCTGTCTTGTCTTCGCTGACGTCACCGCCCTCAATGAAGATAAGAGACACGAGGAGGAAGAGGAAGAAAGGAATAAAGACATGATAGAAAAATAGTCGAACTGGGGAAGATAGAAGAGCGATTTGAGTGCGTTCAGGTCTTGTGTAGGAGTGCGTGAGGGGGAGTGGAGTGTTTTTGTGTGATTGTGTGTGGTCGTGTGTGAAGAAAAGAAACCTCTTACACCAATGAAAGTCACTGAAAACGTGTATTTCCAACTTGGGAATATATCAACGAGAGCAAAGTGAAGTTAGTGTTGCAAAATAAAGAAAAATAGGAGGACGAACAAGAAAACTTTCAACCTTTTTATGGACGAAGAAAAAACTACAATGCAAATAATGGCAGTGAGAAGGAGAGTGAGAGAGAGAGAGAGAGAGAGAGTGTGTGGAAAAAATAATGGTAAAATGAAAGAGACAACGGAAGGGCGGGATACGGCAACAAAAAAAAGGAAAAAGAGACAAGAGGAGGGAGGAGAGGATAAAGCAAGAAAGAAAGGCACAAAAAGACAACAGGAAGGGATGAAATGAATATAAGAAAAAAATGGAAAAAAAATCTATCATCGCAAAACTAAATCCCAGAATGAAAAGTAAAATCAGCCAAACAAGAGCCATGGGAGCTGAGAACGAGGACGAAAAGACAATAGAAAAACGAGGACGAAAACACAATAGAAAAAGAAAATACAAATATGAGTACCGAAGGGGGAGGAACGACAAAAGAGGAAAAATCGGAAAAAATAGGAGGAAAAAAATGGGATGAAAAGAAGACGCAACCCAAAAGAGGAGGAAAACACGAAACTGATTGAGGAAAACGCTCTTTGGGTTCGTTGGGGAGTTACTGAAGGAAGGGTGAGGGTGAGGGACGGGAAAGTGACGGGAAATGCGATGGGGAAGTGATGGGGGACAGATACCCAAACCTTACCCGGGCCACCCACCAAATCTGTCTTAGGAATAGGATCATGTCTTTATCCATTTTTTTTTATTTGATCGTATTTGAGGTCATGAATATTATTTTTTTTCTCTTTTCCTTAATTTTGCATCATTAAATTCTTAGCTTCATTACAATTTTGCAACATTGAAGTTTATGTCTTAAGAATAGAAACATGTTTTAATTCATCTTAAATTCACTGACTAACTCACGACTACGTTTTTCCCCTTTTCTTCCCCACTACTAACCCACTCTTACTACTGTCCCCTTTCCTTACACCACTAACCCAACACTAACTAACCAACAACTACCCCTTTTCCCTCTTCTCTCCGGCACTAACCCGACAATAACTTACACGCCACTTCTTTCCCCTTTCCTGCATACCGCTAACGCAACGATCACTAACCCACAACTACTTCTTTCCCCTCTTCTCTGCATCACTAACCCAACAATAACTTACACGCCACTTCTTTTCCCTTTCCTGCATACCGCTAACGCAACGATCACTAACCCACATCTACTTCTTTCCCCTCTTCTTAACACCACTACACCCAACAACCCATCCTTATACTTCCACCTCCTCCTCCTTCACCTTGAGCACTTATGTCATGCGTCTTCTCTCGTCTCTCTCGCTGCCAATACGTCTCGCGAGGAAGCCTGTTGGAGGCGCCGAGGTGGAGTGAGAGGAAGACGACACCGGGAGGTAAACTCACGCCGCGGTGGATGTTAATGCCGAAATCTCTTGGCAAAGTTAGATACGCGGCAAGGAGAGATGAGACGGCAGAGTAAGAGGCGAGCGCTAAAGGAGGAGGAGGAGGAGGAGGAGGAGGAGGAGGAGGAGGAGGAGGAGGAGGAGAAGGAGGAGGAGAAGGAGGAGGAGGAGGAGAAGGAGGAGGAGAAGGAGGAGGAGGAGGAGGGTGCAGGTAAGCTGAGTGTACAGGGCTCTTGGCAAGTGACAGCATCTTGGAAGTTGTAAAGACGTCGGGAGGAAGGAAGGAAGGACGGAAGGAAGGAAAGCAGGAAGGACGGAAGGAACGAAGGAAAGTAGGAAGCAAGGGCGGAAGTTAGCAGCAAGGTTTACAGACGTTAACGGAAGGGTTTGTAGTTTTCGGCAGACGAGAAAATAATTGTTTTGGTAGTTGACTGTATAATGAAGTGAGAACGGAGTTTGGGAATAAGTGACAGTAATAGAAAGACCGATATGAGTTAATGAAGGAATGAAGTACTCGCTGTTTGAGAGGTGCTAGTTTGGGTTTATAAAGTTGACACCAAGGTTTATGTGAAGACCCAATAATGAGTGCTGAGAAATACTGGAAAGAACGTTTAGGTGTTAACGCTTACAAGGGTAGATAAAGAATGAGAGTTGAGCTTCGTCCCCAGAATAGCAGCAGAAGAATACGAAGTGGGCGGAGTATGAACACGAGGAGTGCTTAGCGGTCTTTTTTTGTTTTCATTTGTTTTGTGTTTTTGTCCTCGAGCTTTTTTTTTTTACAACAAAGGAGACAGCTCAAGGGCACACACAGAAAGGGAAACAATAATAAAAAAAAGCCCGCTACTCGCTGCTCCTAAAAAATAATCCAAAGAGGTGGCCGAAAGAGAGGTCAATTTCGGGAGGAGAAGTGTCCAGCTGCTTCCTTTACTGTAAAATATTAATGAAAACAAGGTCTCTGAAAGATATATTTTTCTGTATAATAAACACTGCGGAATAAGCAACAAGAAATTCTGGAAAAAAAGGAAAAAAAAAGCTATGAAACTACGACCAAACGAAAAATAAAAACACTCTTAAATAATACAAACACCACTGCAGCAACCTCACCCCGTTCCCTTCCTTTCCTCTCCTTTCCTTTTCCCTCCCTTCCCCCACGCACATCCCTTTCCTTCCACACAGAGGGCAACAACACCCACACCCACACACCACCACCACCACCACCTTACCACCACGAATCTCATACTGCACACTCGACTGCAAGACGGGACTGAGCTCTGAGAGGGGATGGCGGTGCTCGGGGCATGCATGGAGGTCTTTGACGAAGCGCAGCGACAACACGACAAAAGGAAGCAAAGAATCTCAAGCGCCTTCTTCGAGTTCAAGGTCAGCCCAGCCATCCCTTCGCCAGTAAACAAGCACTCAGAGCCTCCTCCAGCCAGACCCACAAGACCCGGACATCGACAAGCGGGGTCTGTGTGTGAGGAGCTCGTGGCGGCTCATCCCACACCGTTGTTAAGAGAATTTCAGGGGACATCGAGAAAATAGTCGTGATCTGCCGAGGGCCAAGAAGGGAGAAGGTACGAGTGCTTGGCGTGTAAACTGCAGGTATACAAAGAAGAAGGAGACTGCTATAATTACGTTAGGAGAGTAGAGAACACAACGCGGGGGTGAAATGATAGAGAAATGCTGCAGCGTCCTGAGAGGGAGAGGAGAAATAGCACGGTTAAGATAAAAGACCGAGGGAATAGGAAGGAAGCAGGAGAGAGAGTGTGGGGAGGCGAAAATGGAGCGAACGCAGGGCAGGGGAAAATAAATGGTGTGTCCAGAAGGGAGCTGGAGAGGAAGGAAGAAATAATTAGGGATGGAGAGATGGGCTCGAGGAGAGAAAGATAAAATGAAAGAGAAAAAAACAAAGATAGTGGAATGGAAGGAAGCCGAGTCATATGAAGGAAAGATTAAGTGCGAGAAACTCCAAAAAGACCAGAAGTGAAAAATAATGGAAACTAAAGAAGAAAAAAACTTGTTAACTGACCCAAAAAAATAATCGAAAAAGAAAGAAGGGTTGGGAAAGGAGAAAAAGCTTGAGATAATGAAAATTGCTCCGACAGAAAAAAAAGAGAAAACGAAATAAAAAAATAGGAGAATGGAAAAAAAATCGAGAAAATAAAATATACCGTTCGAGGAAGAGGAAGAGGAAGAGGATGAAGGAATGGTCGTGATGGTGATGGCGGTGGAGATAAAGGAAAAGCCGTGGACGGATCGAGAAGGGAGGAAGGGAGGGAAGGGCAGGAGGAAGGAAAGAAAGGAGGAAAAGGCTGGAGGAAGGAAGGAGAGGAGAGAAAATGAGTCTCGTGGTCCAGCAATCCATCAGTTTTATTTTCCTGTCTTGAGTTGACGTTCCGGTGGAGGGAGGAGATGACCGAGGGGCTGCTATGAATGCTCTCTCTCTCTCTCTCTCTCTCTCTCTCTCTCTCTCTCTCTCTCTCTCTCTTTCCGCCTTTCTCCCGCAGTCTGTTTGTGTGTCCCTCCAGCCGAGACAGTTTGTGTGCAGCGTCCCCTGAGTCGGACACAAGTTGCTCTGCCGACACACAACAGAAAACACATAAACACTGACTCTAGGAATATATAACGACCCAGCCAGCCAGACAAACACCCAGACAGACAGATGCAGACAGAAAATCACCCTACCAACCAGCCAGCCAGTCAAAAATACAAACAGACAGGCTGGCACGTTGGCTGACAGACAGACTGACACGCGTACAGGTAAAACTCACAAACCCATTAGCAGTAACAGTAGGAATGTATAAATAGCCAAGCAGACAGAGAAGCAGCCAACAAGACAGACGGACAGCAATCAGACAGAGAGTCACACAGACATGAAAACATAGCAACACAAACAGACAGACAGATTAATAGACAGTCAGCCATTTAGGCAGACTGACAACCAGCCAGAGAGAGAGAGAGAGAGAGAGAGAGAGAGAGAGAGAGAGAGAGAGAGAGAGAGAGAGAGAGAGAGAGAGAGAGAGAGAGAGAGAGAGAGAGAGAGAGAGAGAGAGAGAGAGAGAGAGAGAGAGAGAGAGAGAGAGAGAGAGAGAGAGAGAGAGAGAGAGAGAGAGAGAGAGAGAGAGAGAGAGAGATTCAAGTAACACACACACACACACACACACACACCATAAAACAGTGCAGTGGTTAGCGCGCACGGCTCACAACTGACAGGTCATAGGTTCAATTCCCCGCAAGAGTGGAGACGGACGGGCGGTCTCATAAACTTATCCACGCAGCAGTGAATTGTATCGGGTCTCGGTCGAGGATTGTGTGCCTCCCCGGGGTGGTAGTAGGCTGAAACTGCCCAAGTCGAATATCGCAAAGGTGAAGAAACTAAAGGTCAAAGGTAAAGTCCAAATGAGCTTGTAATTTGGTCAAGAATGATATAAGAAGCTGAGAAAGATATCATGTACACACACACACACACACACACACACACACACACACACACGCATGCACTGTTTGAACACGGCATATTTATGTGTGTACGGAAACTCTTACGTATGGCAGTGAGCAGGGGAGGAAAGAAATGAGGGTGTGCGCTTTCAAAACCTCCCTCCCTTTCTCTCCCTCTCCCTCCTCCCCTTCCCTTCCCTCTTTCCCCTCCCTCCCGACACGAAGCCCGAGTCCTCGAGAAATAACAAAGCTGTAAATAAGTCCCAAGACGTAAAAAGGGAAGAAAAAAGCGGCGCGTTCCCCCAAACTTTCCTCCTTCGTTCATGACAACTTCCCGGGACTAAGTGTTGGAGGGCGCTCGGTAAATTCCTCCGCCTGATTAATAACTTGGCGCGACTTCCCGAACTAAATATTGAATTACGTGTTTGTTTTGGTGTTGCTCTGGACGGCTTTATGTTGGCCCGACTCTCTGAAATACGTATCGAATATCTTGTGTAGAATCTATCGCGTTAATCTGTTTATTTACCAAGATCTAGTTTCGCTTTTCCGAACTAAAGAATGATTTAGGCGTATATAGTGTTACGTGGGATTTAATTATAGTTTGAACCCAATTTGTGAATTAAACATGGATTATAATACACATTTAAATACTTTTGCTGGTATTTTTTTGTGTGTGGGTGGAAGGGAGGGAGGGACTTTCATGTTTAGTGATTGAAAATAGTTATGTTTTCCTTTCCTTCCAACCAGTAACATCGTTGAAATACTGCTTACATTTACTCTTTTGCAATGGCTTCGGTTTTCGTTACGTTGGCATATATTTGCACTGTTTAGCTTCTCTCCTTATCCGCAAGTTTACATTTACGCACGACTTATTTAAATCCCGCTGGGTTGCTCTCTCCTTTGAGTTACACATACACCTCTAAACAAACACCGTGAACACACACACACACACACACACACACACACACACACACACACACACACACACATATATACACACATATACACAGCCGTCCACCCCAGAGACGGAAGAGGGAGCGAGGCACGAGGCAGCTTGACGAAGTGAATTGCTGTCGTGTGTCCTGCTAATGCCACACCGGGCAAAAAAGACCTCCAGGAAAGAGACTTGGGCCGCGGCGAGCAGTCTCAGAAAAGTCTTGGACAGTGACGAGTAATCCTGGAGGGGGAGGAGAAAGAGGTGGTGGAGGAGGAGAGTGGAGGAGGAAGACGAGGAGAAAGAGGTGATGGTGGAGTAGGATGAGGAAAAAGAGAAGTAGAAGGAAAAGGAGAAAAGATGAAGAAAAATATGATGATGATAATGATGAAAAATAAAATACAGAAAGGAGTAGGTCAGGAAGAGGAGGAGGAGACAGAGAAGGAAGCGAAGGCGTAGGAGAAGGAAAAGTAGGAAAGGAGGAGAAAAGACGAAGGGAAAAAGGATAATAACAGTGATCTGAAAAAGAAAACAGGAAAGATAAGTAGAATGAAGGAGGAGGAAAATTATGATGAAAATAACGATAAGGAAAGAAAATATATAAGAAGAAGAGACGGAATGGGTGGTTTTAGTGACCTCGACCGACTTAAAAATAAAAATAAAAACATGGAAATACACACGAACAAAAAAAGAGATGGAAAGAAACAAAGAAACTCGAAAAGAAATGATTGCCAGAAAATAATGAAAACACGAGATATCTATATAATACTTTTTCGTCTGGCAGAAGAGGTGGTGCGTGGTGATGAGGGATAATGGCGGTGATGGAGAAGAATGGAGGTGCTGGAGAAGAATGGAGGTGCTGGAGAAGAATGGGTGGTGGTGATGGTGGAAAAAAAAATGGTGCTGAGGCAGAATGGTGTTGATGGGGTAAATAATGGTGATGGGGGTTGATGATGAGTGAGGTGGTGGTGGTGGTGGTGGTGGAAGAGGAAAACAAATAATACAAAAAATAAAAAATAAAAAAAATCGAAAAACACAGCAGAACCCTATGAGAACACGACTAAGAAAAAAAAACTACGAAATGAAACGAACCAAAAAGACAATAACTAAATGAAAAGGGAAAGAGATGAAAGAGAAGGACGAAGAAGAATTAAAAAAGAGGAAGACGCAAAATAAAACTAGGAAACAAAAGAAGATACAGAAACAAATACGAACCGTGAAAGAACCAAAAAAAATATAAACCTACAAAATAAAAATAAATAAAAGGAAAACAAAAATAAAAAATAGAATAAAATATAAAGGAAAAGAGACAGATGAGTACGAGAGAGAGAAAACAAAAACAAAACAAAAAAACAAAGAATCATGAAAGCAAACAAGAATAAAAACCTACACAGTGAATCGAGAAGAAAAATGGCAAAAGACGAAAAAAAAGAGAGGAAATAAAAAAAAAGAAAAGGAGAAGGGTGGCATCAGAAATGACGGCGATTAGAGAAAATGATATTAATGAGGGAGGAAGATGCAGATGATGATGCACCAGATGATGATGATGATGAGGGTGATGGAGGAGGAGGGTGATGGTGGTGGTGGTGGTGGTGGTGATGGTGGTGATGATGGACGATACGTGACTATGCAGTGTTTGATGTTTGTTCAGGACTGAGAGGAGGAGGAGGAGGAGGAGGATACAGCAAGGTTGAAAGAGAAAAAAAAGGGAGGCGAATGAGGAGGAGTGAGATGAGAGGGTGGAAAGAGGAGGAGGAGGAGGAGGAGGAGGAGGAGGAGGAAGAAGCGAGGCAGGCGTGGATGTATGTTAGCATTACACATCTCCTTTGTCGCCTCGGTACGTGGGTTCTTAAAGGCGATATGAGGTTGGCAGAGGTTGGAGGTGTGGGGGGAAGGGGGGAGGAGGAGGAAAAATGAAGGTACGTTTGAAATAGTATTAATATCACTAGTACTACCACGACGACCACTACTTCTTCTACTATTAATACTACAACAATTACTACTATTACTACCAATACTACTACTACTACTACTACTACTACTACTTCTATTACTACTACTTCTACTACTACTACTACAACTACAAATACTAATACTAATACTAATATTACTACTACTACTACTACTAATAATAATAATAATAATAATAATAATAATAATAATAATAATAATAATAATAACAACAACACCACGCAATAATGGTACAAAAATCATAAAGTCACACGTCATCATTAAAATCACATCTCCGGCTTATTCCAATAAAGCGGCGGCGATGTGTATGAGAGAGCGATTGCACATTTTTTTGTCCATGTATATGGACATTATGAATGCTTAACGCAGCAAACTAAAACACCCCTTGATGGCCGACTAATTGCTGCAGGTACAAAGGAGAGAACGGAAAATACGCCTTTTCCTCTGCCGCCCACTCCATAAACCCGAGGCGTGTTTGCAGGAAAAGGAGAATAATGAAAAAAAGTCGTGAGCAGTAAACTTATACACAGTTTGTGTTTCCTCGTGCGTCGGTGGATGGAAATGACAAAATGAAGGAAAAACGACATAGACTTCCGATAAACATCCAGCTTGTGGTCGCTCATTTATATGTCAAAGGCAAGGAAAATATCAAAGTGAAGCGCAGATATACACTTACTTCGAAAAGGAATGGTAAAATATACGATAAAGTAGAATTAAATCAAAAGTTTATTCACTCACAAAGGTAAACATGAAAATATATAACATCCAATCAATTCATAAGCAGCAAAGGTATTTGCGTCCAATGGAAAAGGTAAAATATGCCCGAAAATCGGGCAATATATATATATATATATATATATATATATATATATATATATATATATATATATATATATATATATATATATATATATATATATATATATATATATATATATATATATATATATATATATATATATATATATATATATATATATATATATATATATATATATATATATATATATATATATATATATATATATATATATATATATATATATATATATATATATATATATATATATATATATATATATATATATATATATATATATATATATATATATATATATATATAACAAAGTAATAGCCTGTACACTGCGCATTTATATCGAAATGAAACGGGAAAATACATGGAATGAGTGCAATTATCAGTCTAAAGCTCCATTCGTTAGGGATAGAGGGAAAATCAATATGAAAGTCAATTCATTTTCCATTATTTTCATATCTAGCTGCAAATGTTTATGTTAAAATCAAAAGAGAAAAATTTGCAATGATCAGTAAAATGATTTTTTACTTGGCACACGCAAAGTGAAAAATGAAGTGAAGTGTTCCCTGAAAGACAAAGCGGAGGAGAGAAAAACAATCACTCTAAAAGGAAAGTAGAAGAAAAGCAAAGAATAGTCGGAAAACTGCATCACATAGGACAGTTAAAAAGGAAAAAAACGAAAGGCAGTCAATTCGTGTTCCGTAAAGACATATCGAAGGGGGGAAAGGATACAGGAGCGTTGCGTCGTGTTCCCGGGCAGAGGTATCGGAAAAGGGGACACATAAAAAAGTTAATGCACGTCCCCGAGGAGGCGTGTCGAGGACGTTCAGGGCGTGAGGCGGAGAATGTAAACTACGGTGAACAAGATGCCGGTCCTCGGGTGAATCCCTCCTTCCCGGACATTTATTGAAGCCATGAAGTAGGTAAACTTTTGGGTAGCGGGAAGATGAGGATTTACCGTAGAGGAGTCAGGAAAGGACAGAATCAGCACGTGTTGAGTGAGAGAGGGATCTTTATGTAACTCATGGAGGAGGTAAAACATAGTGGTAGAAGGGAAATGATGGAATTATTTAAAGAAATCAGACAAAACCAACGTTAAAAGGCAGTAGACTGTCACGACTGTGTTGAGTCAGCAAACTAAAGAAGAAGAAGAAGAAGAAGAAGAAGAAGAAGAAGACAAAGAAAAAAATAAAAAGAAGGAAAAAGAAGAAAGACACGTCGGAGGAAAATATCGTTCAAATACTAACATTTTATCAACCGTGTCTGCTTCAAAGAAAATAAAAAAAGATACCAAGACCAAGACACCCAGATGGAAATGAAATAAAAATAAGGTAAAGTGGAGGGAGGAGAAGGGGTAAACAATGGGACCTTAACAATACTAACATACTTTAAACAATGAGTGCATGCTATTTTTGTCATGGGAATGTTAACAAAAATGTGCGTGGAGCTAAACTATTAGTTTTTGGCACCTTATTTCTTAGCTGCACACGATCAGCATGTTGTGGGCCTTAATTTTTATCAATACAATACTGTCAAAAAATTTATACCAACCTGAACCAATGTCGGAAGGTCAAGTTAGAAAATATGAAAGCAAATCCCAAATACCAGAGGGAGAATTAGCAATGCCGAGGAGAAGGGAGGAAAGGGAGGACACGTATCTCCCTTCACCTTTACCTGTCTGCACCTTCAAGACGAGCGTACCTGCGGCGTAATGGCAGGTGCGAGGTGAGGGGCGGTGCTGAACAGGGAGGGAGAAGACAGAACCAACACTCACTCACTCACTAACTTTCTCTCTCTCTCTCTCTCTCTCTCTTCTAGCAAAAAAATGCGGTAGAGTTGCAAAATAAGAGAGAGAGAGAGAGAGAGAGAGAGAGAGAGAGAGAGAGAGAGAGAGAGAGAGAGAGAGAGAGAGAGAGAGAGAGAGAGACTGAACACTCTATTAATATGTTTGTTCATGATAAAAACGTTTGTTCATTCCTTCTCTTTAGCTTCTCATCTAGCAAAAATAAATTTCTGGCGTCAAAGATAAGAAGAGGAGGAAAACAACCTCACCACTTCCATCACACCTCATCTATTTCATCTTATCTTTTCGCTTGTATTCTTAGCTTGAACGTTTTTCTTTTTTTCACAACAAAGGAGACAGCTCAAGGGCAAAAAAAAGGAGACTATAATAAAAAAAAAACGCTACTCGCTGCTCCTAAAAAAAATAGAATCAAAAGAGGTGGCCGAAAGAGAGGTCAATGACGGGAGGAGAGGTGTCCTGTTGTAAAGGCTATCCCCTGAAACCACATTAGATTAGATCCACAAAAGGCCATGTCAGCACAACACAACCATCCGACCCTTTCAACACAAACGCAACACCCGCAACACAGTGTCATCGATGTGCTGACGCGAGCATTTTGAAGGCAATGATTCCCTTGTCGGCAGGTGCAAAGCGAGGTGTCACGTGACCTACTTCCTGACCAGCCTGATTACCACACGTGTCAGTCCTTGTCATCACACATGCCCTTGTCATTTCACCTGTCGCAAGCACATTCACAAAAGGGAGAAAAATCAATACTACACACACACACATACCTCATACACACATACACAGGGATACACTGAAGCACAAACACAGACATTGCTACCATTCTTCTTAAATACTTCAAAGCTCACTCTCACAAATTGGTTCGTTCCGCCGAGGTCGTCACATTAACACGAGCATCACATATCAACGCGAAGAGCCTCAAGTTCCTGAATGATGATTAAAGAGCTTCTTGTAAACGTCAGTGTGATCCCCTCTGAGGCACAAGGTAAAGGTGAGAAGTTAAATGGAAATACAAGCAACGGAGAAGCTGAGGCAGGAAGAGGAGGAGGAAGAAGGATGAGAAGGAGAAGGAAAAGGAACACTAAACGGAGAAGGAGGAGGAGCAAGGAAGAGAGAAGGAAGAACAGTACAAGTTGAACGGTAAAAAGAAAGAAAAGAAAGAAAACGAAGAGCGTGCAAGGAGAAAAACAAAAACGAATGAGGAGGTCAAGGATGAGAGAAAGGGTGTAAGGAATTGAAGGGAAAAGGAGAGGAGACGAACGATGGGACTGAGGATGGGCGATAGAAAACGGGAGATGAGACTGAGGACGAGCAATAGAGAACGGGAGAGGAGGACGAGGACGAGCAATAGAGAAAACGGGAGAGGAGGAGGAGGAGGAGGAGGAGGAGGAGGAGGAGGAGGCAACAGTTGAAAGCCTCTTGCACCGAACACCAATAACTTTGCTAAGGAAGGGAGCAAAACAAGGAAAGAGATAAGAGATACAATATACAGAATCTGAGAGAGAGAGAGAGAGAGAGAGAGAGAGAGACCCATTACACCATTACCTCCACCACCACTACCATCACCACCACTACTTCTCAAAAACACCGCTATAGACACTGTGAACTCCAAATAACACCACCATCACCATCACCAGTACCACTATCATCACCACTACCAGAACCACCACTATCACCACCACCACTGCAGCTGCTATCAACTCCACCAAATATCACCACACCACCACTGACACCACTCCCTTAAAATCCTTTCTACTTACAACTCCTTCAGCCTCATCCTCACCATCGCCATCGCCATCTTTTACAAATTTACTATCGGACAAAGACCTTTCTCAGTGATTGGCATGTCTCTCTCTGTTTGGTCTGTGTGGACTTCTTCCTCCTCGACATAGATTCTAAGTATCATCTACCCACCTGGCTGTCGGTTTGCTTTGGCTTCTAACATTTTCTGGCTTGACATTTCCCGCTCCTCGGCCGCTTCCTCGAGGCCTTCCATCCATATCCCCGCGACGCGAGCTTTAAATGTCAGCTTGAGTGATGTTCAGAGACGCTCCCTGTCCTTCAGCTCTCTCCTCCCGGCTGAACGAAAGCTGCCTACCTCTTCTATTATATTATCTGTCTGTCTTTATGAGGCTCTTTGATTTGAGTGTTTGTTAGAATTTATATATCTGTCTGTCGGTTTGTCTATTTGTCTGTCTGTTTGTATCTTTGTCTGCCTGTCTTTATGTTTGTCGGTCAATCAGTCTGTCTCAGTCTCTCTCTCTCTCTCTCTCTCTCTCTCTCTCTCTCTCTCTCGCACGCACGCACACAACACTTACATTGTTTATTCCAAACACTACAACGTCTATCATCCAACAATAACCGACACTTCAACATCTTCACCTCCTCCTCCTCCTCCTCTTCTTCCTGCTCCTCCTCTTCCTCCTTCGCTCTTTTCCCCACGGCATGAGACTCGGCGCAGACATAAGATAGCGGAGGAGACCCTTGCGTGCATCCCCGCGGACTCGCCGCCCCCGCCGTAACCTGCCCGAGTGCTTCCTAAAGGGGGTCTCCCGGCGCCCTTTGCCTCGCTTAAGCGTGTTCCGCCTCCCACACAACTCCAGGCTTCGCGGCAGCTTAAGAAGGTGGTGTTTTCTTGTTGGGGGGAGATGGTGGAGAATGGTTGACAGGCTTTGAGGAGGTTCTGGGGTGCCTCTGAGGGGTATCTTTTGTGTTTTTGTTTTATCTCTGTGTGGGTTGACAGGCTTTAGGGAGCTTGTGGGGTACATCCGAGGGGTATCTTTTGTGTTCTCTTTCTCTATAAGTTAAAAGGCTTTGATGGGATTTTATGGGTAGGTCTATAATGTCTCTATCTATTTACATATCTATATTTCTATCTATCTTAAACACTCTAGCATCACTGAGTACACCAACATGACAACACAGCACCCAGGCTGGCGCCGACCCAAACAAATCTAAGCCTTTGGAAAACCAGAAACAATATAAATAAACTCTTAATCCTCTTACGACCCGCTTCATACTTTTAGTGCCGCGCTGTCGGTGCTGTCAACTCGGAGCCCGCTAACGTCATCCTAATTCAGCCCCCCCCCCCCACACACACCTTTCCTCCCTCGCCCCCTACCCCACATAAATGAGACAAATAAGGCAGCGCAAAATGTCTGGCAATCTATAATTCATTCGCTCAACGCCAGTGATTGTGAACATTTTCCGAGGCGTTATTTGAGACAAGATCATTAATTGCGTCGCGCGGAATTAATTAATTAGACGGACAGCGACATGATTTAGTCACGAGGGATCACTGTGATTAAATTTCTTGACATTAAACATTCGCGCTCTTTTTGTGGGTTGCATTCCTGACCTACTGATGTTGTGTCTGCGGTGCAAGAAAAAATGAAAACGTGCGACGGTGTAATATAATCAACAGGTAAAGTGGCGTCAGAAGCATCCAGGTAACGTTTTAACCTCCATCATAAAGGGCAAAACGATCTAACAGAGAGTACTGAATGGCCATTATGTATTAGTAATTTCGTAATGTGATCTCTTCTCTACCAAACACTCTATGATTATTATGATTGCAGATAATGTTTCTGTGATATACTAAGCCAAGGAATATTATAGACACTGCTTATGTGATGAGTTTAGCGAAGGAATATTCTATCGACCCCAAAACTCTTCGATTAATATTCCCGGTGAAGAGATGCATTAACTATTTTTTTTTGTTGTTGTTATTCTTCTGGCGGCATCTCGCATTAAGGTTAGGTAAGATTAGTTAGGTTAGGTTAGATTTAAAGAGCGTGGCAGCTTATGTTACTTGCCATTACTTCTAAAAGATGTGCCGCACTTTCCATAGGAGAGAAAAAGCTTATTTTATTTGCAATTACGCCTAAAAGAAATGCTACACTTTTTCGCATAAGAGAAAATTATTTTATCATGCAAAAGATGTGAAGCGGAAAGCAACTGAGGCAAAAACCCGGACTGTTAATGGAGTCAGGAGAAGCCACACACGTAAATAGTGGTTTGGGAGGCATCAGGGACGGCTTTGTGTACCAAGAAGAAAAACAGATATTTGATAGGCGCAAAATAATCATAATGGCAATAATGATACTACTACTACTACTACTACTACTACTACTACTACTACTACTACTACTACTACTACTACTACTACTACTACTATTACTACTACTACTACTACTACTACTACTACTACTAATAATAATAATAATAATAATAATAATAATACTACTACTACTACTACTACTACTACTACTACTACTAATAATAATAATAATAATAATAATAATAATAATAATAATGAGAAGAAGAAAAAGAAGAAGAAAAAACACCAGAACAACACAAAGAAGAATAAAAACAAGAGGAACAAGAGGAACAAAAACAAGAAAAAGAACAAAAATAACAAAAAAAACACTAAAAACAAGAACAACATAGAGAACAAAACCAAGACCAAGAGTAAGACGAAGAAGAAGATTAATAATAACAGCGATAACAATAACAATAACAAAACAGTAATGCAGGACACGCCGTCAGCTGCACCAACAAAAGAACATAAACAATTCCCTGCGTTCGCCGACGTTCCCCGTTCGTCACCTTTAAGTAACGTTTATTTCGGACAGTGATGAGACGACCCGCTCCTCGACACCCACTCGCACAGCTTCGTCCTCTTTCCTTCCCCGCTCTCGTCGTCTGTACATTAAAATATTCTCCTCTGTTTTAAACATACTCACCCTTTGCTTTTCTTATTTAATCATTCGGTATAATAACTGTCTCTTTGCATTCAACAGTTACGTCGTTTATACATTCATACATCGTTTTTTTTCTTCTTATCTAGATCACTTATGTCCTTCGCTTTTCATCTTAATGTATTCTTCGGTTTTTCATAGGTACGGTGTAAAGCATTCCTTGCACTCAACCCCATTTCATCTTCCTTTCCTTACGTACTCAAGTTATATCACAGTTCGCAATAATTGCATAGTTTCGTTCTCCTTTTCAAATTCACATTAAACATTATCATTTATCATCCCTTGTCTCATCTCCCTTTAGTTACATGACCTCTAAGACAACTCTCCTCCTTCACACAACCCTTCTATCTTTCTTTTCTTACTACATGCACACTTTAAGACTGTCTGCCACCATTGAACATTTTTATTGTCTTATCACACTCACACATAACCTTTTCACCGTCCATTCCCTGTCTCATCTCCCTTCAATTATATGCACACCAAGACAGTTCTTCTTCAACCAACCGTTTCATCTTCCTTTGCTCTCCTTAAACTATCTGACAATATTATACACTCTTATGCTTCTTTTTACACTCGTACTGACCCTTTTCATCTTCCAGTCTCCCTGATCCTCCTACTGGTACAGGCATACTAAGACTGCTCTCCTACACTCAACCGTCTCAACTTCCTTTGCTCTTCCTTACACTGTATCCCATCATTGTAGTTTCATTTTCCTGTTCCCATTCACGACATTCTCAACATTCATTTCCTGGCTCGTCTCTCTCGTCCCGACTTCACACTAAGACAATTCTCCTTCACCCGACTGTCTCATCTTCCTTTAAACTCCTCCTCCTCTCGTACCAAAAGGAGCAACGACAGCAGGGACAGCTATGAGCCCGGCAAGCGAGTACCTCAGGAGTTACAACGCGGGGCTGGGCGTGGATGGCTCTCTCCTGTTCGACCCACAGCAATTTCGTCTCATGCTACGCCCCTTTCCTTCCACAGCGAGGGTTTATAAGGGCTGTTTCAAAGGCGCTTCAAGGCTGTTTCCAGACCATCTATTGCTGCGTATGGGTCAGGAAAAACATAGCAGGGTATTTGGTGGGTTGTGAAAGCCATGAAGGGGGAGTGAAAGGCTGTGTGGTAACTATTATGGATGCTATGGAGCTATACGAGATGGTGGGGCTTCGCTGACGACTACCAACCCACCACCATCACCACCACCACCACCACCACCACTACTACCACTACTACTACTACTACTACTACCGCAACTCCACGGCACACGGAAAGAAAATCACACAGACGAGGCTTGTTGGATCTACTTTTCTAACTCGAGATTAAGGTTACCTCGGGCGCGGCGGAGAGGAAGTGAAAAATTTAGCCAAAGTTAGATGAAGTGGAGGCGGCACGGGTTAAATTAGCAGGAGTTAAGCTTAGAGCGCTGCAATACGAGGAGGACCAGGAGGAGGAGGAGGAAGAGCAGGAGGAAGAGGAAAAGAAGACAAGGCGAAAGAGAAGAAGGAAAATATGGAGAAGTAAGAGCCGAAGGTGGATGATAAGATGAAGAAGAAAGAGAAGGAGGAGGGAGAGAAGGAAGAGAGGAAGGCGAAAGACAAGAAGGAAAAAGAGGAGGAGAAGCAGGAACAGCAGGAGATGAATGAGAAGACGAAGATGAAGGAGTAGGATGAAGAGGAGGAGGAGGAGGAGGAGGAGGCGGAGAATAGAGCAAAGTTTAAAGCACATCTCACGTCTGGTCAAATAAGAAGACGTAAAAATTGAACCATGAAGCAGTGAACGGTAATAAAAAGCAAAATGAAGAAAGAGAGAAAGAGTCAGCCGGCGATGGGAGAAGGAGGAGGTGAGGGAGGAGGAGGAGGAATTGGCGACGGGCGATGATAATGATAATATGAAGAAATGAGGAAAGTTGGAAATGGATCGGGATATGAAGAGCAATAATATGAGGGAAGAGGAGACTTTGAGAATGACTGGTGTTCTTATGAGGACCGTTGATGGGGATGAAAGGGGAAAGCTGGGTAAGGGGAGGCTTTATGAGACGAGGCACGAGGCAAACACGGGAGAATGGGAAGGGGGGACGTGGGAGGCAAAGGGGGTGGGGGGGTGGGGGGGGGAGTGCAAGAAGGGTCTGAATGAGCAATATTAAATGTAATGGAAAACAAAAGGGGAAGTGATTTACGTTGTATGGGTTCTGTTCTGCTTGCCGGATAAATAAGGAAGGAAATAAAAAGGGGAATAAAACAAATGGAACGAGACGGGTTATTACGGGAATATAATTGAAAGAAGCGAAAGAAAAGATGAAGGTGGTGGGAAAATGTGTTTAAAGAAAGATGGAGAAATTATATACCTCCTAAACATCAAAACAGCAGATGAGAGAGATGTTAAATAATGTTGCGAAGAAAAAATGGCGAATTTCTGTAAATATCAAAATCTATTACAACAGAGATCTGAGATTGAGTTTCCATTAAAAGAAGAAAAATAAAGCAAAAACTGAAAAAAAGGAACTAACGGTAAATCTTAAAGGAAAACGATGGGGAGAGAAAATATGCAACAAAATATATTCAAAGATAACACATTAACAACCAACAGGAGGAGGAAGGGAGGGAGTGGATACGTTTCCTTTAATGCACAAAATAATAAATAATAATGACGGTGTTTAACTTTTAATGAGAGTATTTAATATGTAACTTTCCCTTTGCTTGAAAAAAAATAATGAATGATGAATAATGAAAATGTTTAATGACTGCCTAATGTTTAATAGTTTCCTTTACTGAACAAAATAATAAATAGTGAAAGTATTGAATAAAACACAACTACAAATGGCTCTTTAATGGCGGCTGTGACGGAGAAGTGACTCTTGGCCTCTGAAAGTTAATGGAGGAGGAGGAGGAGGAGGAGGAGGAAGAGCAGGGAGAGGAAGAAGTAGGGAGAAGAAGGAACAAAAAGTGAATCAAGTCTGACGAAGCAAAATATTAGTGTTCCTATCTGACTGTCTGTGTGTGTGTGTGTGTGTGTGTGTGTGTGTGTGTGTGTGTGTGTGTGTGTGTGTTCATTAAGACTGTTTTTCGTGTGTCTGTTTGTCTACCTATAAATTTCTTCTGTCTGTTGTCTGTGCTCTCTCTCTCTCTCTCTCTCTCTCTCTCTCTCTCTCTCTCTCTCTCTCTCTCTCTCTCTCTCTCTCTCTCTCTCTCTCTCTCTCTCTCTCTCTCTCTCTCTCTCTCTCTCTCTCGAGAGAGAGAGAGAGAGAGAGAGAGAGAGAGAGAGAGAGAGAGAGAGAGAGAGAGAGAGAGAGAGAGAGAGAGAGAGAGAGAGAGAGAGAGAAGGGTAGTGGTGGTGATGGTGGTGGTGGTAGTGGTGGTGGTAGTGGTGGTGGTGGTGGTGACTCACTCCGTTCGCGATATTATTCATTATTTTTTTTCTCTCTCTCTCTCTCATTCTGTGTGCATATGTTTACCCTTCCACTTTGGCCCCTCCTTCCTCCCCTCTTTTCCCCTTGTTGTCCCTCAGAGCCTCGTCAAGGAAAGGGAGCAAAAGACGAAGGTAAACAACTCTCTTCAATTTTCCCCTCTTCCTTCCCCTCACCTCCCGTCTCCCTATACCCCTCCTCCCTTCCCCTCCAACCCCCAATCTACCCTGTTCTGCCTTTTTAGCTCTTTCTTCCTTTCCCTCCCTTTGCCCTCTTTCCCTTCCTCGCCTCTTCCTTCCCCTCTCCCTTCCCCGCTCCTCCCTTCCCCTCCATCCCCTCTTACCCACAATCTGCTCTTCTCTTCTCCCATTTTACCCCTTTCTTCCCTTTCTTCTTCCCTTACCCTTCTCTCCCTTCCTCACCACTTCCTTCTCCTCACTTTTCCCTTCATCCCAACCTCCTTCTTTCCCACACAATCTTCTCTGTTCCCTTCCCTTCTCTTCTCTCTCCTCTTTTTTTTCCATTTCCTCATCCTTGTTCCTCCTCTTTCCTCCTTCCTTCCTCTTCTCTTTCTTCCCTTCCTTTCGCCCCTTCTCTCCGTTTCCCATTGTCCTTTTCCCAATATATTTTTGTGTTCCCTTCCTTTCGCTTCGCTCCTCTCCCTTAATAGTTTCTTTCTTTTCCGCTCCCTCTTCCTCCTCTACCCTTTTCTTACCTATGTTAATTTTCCCTTCTTCCTCTTCGTTATCTCTTCTTTTCCACTTTTCCTACGTTCCTGTCCCTCTATCTCTCTCACTTTCCTTGTCTCCCTACTTCCTTTTCTTATCTCCTCCTCCTTCTCCTCCTCCTATTCTCCCTCCTCCTTCATCCCTTTTCATTTTCACTTTTTTCTCCTCGTTCGTTTTCTCTTCTTTTCCACTTTTCCTACGTTCCTGTCCCTCTATGTCTCTCTTTCCCTCTCTTCCTACTTTCTTTTCTTCTTCCTTCTCTCTCTCTCTCTCTCTCTCTCTCTCTCTCTCTCTCTCTCTCTCTCTCTCTCTCTCTCTCTCTCTCTCTCTCTCTCTCTCTCTCTCTCTCTTCGTTTTTTCCTTTTCTTTTCCGCCTTCCTTACGTTCCTGTCCCTCTCTCTTCCTCTATTTCCCTCTCTCTCTACTTTCTTTTCTTCTCTCCTCCGCCTCCTCCTCTCCTCCTCCTCCCTCCATTAATCCCCTCTTGAGCAGCTACTTTGCCTGCTGTTGACATTTTTGTGTGTGTGTTTGCACGCAGTATTCTCTCCCCCTCGCTGCCTTTCATTCACAATACCGACTTTCCCCTCACTCTGTCTTCATTAGCCTTCTACTCCTGTTCTTTTACTTCTTCCTCCTCGCCTACTACTCCTTCCCTCCTCCCTCCCCTTATTCCCTCTCCGTGTTTCTTTCCTCTCCCAGTTTTAAGTTTCATTATTTTTTTTCCTCTCCTCCGTTTATGTTTGTCCTCATTTACTTCTCTTTTTTTTATCTGTCTGGCTTTCGTTTCTGTTTGTTTTCTTATTTTCTTCTTCATTTCCCTTGCGCCTCTTCCATCTCAGTTTCCTCTCTTTCTCTATTCTTCACATTTCTTTCTTTTCTTCCAATTCAATAACAGTTCCGCCGCTCCTCTTTCTTTTCTCTCTACGTCTCCTCTTTCTCTATTTTGTTATTATTATTTTTGTTTCATTCGCGTGCCTTCTTTTTCTTCTGTCTTCTGCTCAACTAGTTATTTCTCTCTTCACTGCTCTCTAACTCACGCTTACATTTTACTTCCTTCTTCCTCTGCTCTTTCATCTCTATTAATTCCTCGTTCCACCTTCTTTCTCCCCTACATCTTCTTATCCTTCTTCTAGTGTCTGTTCTTCCTATGTATTCCTGTGTATTCCTGTACCCCCTCTCCAAAACAGTTATTTTTCTTTTTTTTCTTCTTCTCTTCTCCTCTTTCATCTCTTTTAATTCCTCGTTCCACCTTCTTTCTCTCCTACATCTTTTTATCCTTCTTCTGGTGTCTGTTCTTCCTTTGTATTCCTGTGTATTCCTATGTATTACCCCCTCCAAACCAGTTATTTTTCTTCACTTTTCTACTTCCTTCTTCCTCTCCTCTTTCATCTCTTTTAATTCCTCGTTCCACCTTCTTTCTCTCCTACATCTTTTTATCCTTCTTCTGGTGTCTGTTCTTCCTATGTATTCCTGTGTATTCCTATGTAATACCCCCTCCAAACCTGTTATTTTTCTTCACTTCTTTCTTTTACCCACCCATTCTTTTCACTCATTTCTTTCTTTTCCCTTCCATCTTTATCTACCCCTCTCTCTACAAACCATCACCTACACATCTTTCTTCCCCTGTAGCCTTTTTCCTCTCCCCTTCCCTTCCTTCTTGACGGACTCCCCCCCCCCCTCTCTCTTCCCCTCCCTGCCACGCCACACTCCTCCCCCCAGCAGGCTTTTCCTCCTCCTCGCCACGGTTCTCTCTCACTGTTTTCCTTGGCCTCAGAAGACTCCTCCCTCTCCTTCTCCTCCTCCTCCTCCTCCTCCTTCTCCCACCTTTGAGAGCTAATTTAAACCACGCACCCTGCCTCTGATGGTGACTGCGATTGTGAATGTGGTGATGGTGATGATGATAATGATGATTTTAGATGCGTGGTAACAATTAACAAAAAAAAAAAATAACGACAGAAGGAGCACCAACAGCAACAACAACATAAAAAATAACAGCAAAAACAATAGCAGGTAGGGCAGAAACAAAGCAAATAAGAATAATGAAAATAATAGTTATGATAGAAATAACAAGGAAAACTAAATTATATCAGTCAGACGAAAGGAAAAACAAAACAAAAGCACAACAACATTAATATTCCTTCATTATTTCCGTGTTTCCTTCGTGAACGTAATTACTGTTTTCAAGGGCTTTAGATGCATTTAAAAAAGAAAGATATTCCATAAAGGGTTAAATCTCAATCTCTCTCTCTCTCTCTCTCTCTCTCTCTCTCTCTCTCTCTCTCTCTCTCTCTCTCTCTCTCTCTCTCTCTCTCTCTCTCTCTCTCTCTCTCTCTCTCTCTCTCTCTCTCTCTCTCTCTCTCTCTCTCTCTCTCTCTCTCTCTCTCTTAATTAAATGCTGAGAATACCTTATCAACTATTTGTAAACATTCCACGCCCATTTTATTATCCTTCCTCTTCCACTTCCATTCTCTTAATTTCTTCCGTTCCCCTAATTCCCTGGTCCCCTCCGTCTCTCTCTCTCTCTCTCTCTCTCTCTCTCTCTCTCTCTCTCTCTCTCTCTCTCTCTCTCTCTCTCTCTCTCTCTCTCAGCAACACACTATGAGAGGACGTGACGGGCTTAATCGAGCTCATGGACTGGAAGAGAATGATGATGATGATGATGATGACGTGTGTGTGTGTGTGTGTGTGTGTGTGTGTGTGTGTGTGTGTGTGCTTAGAAGTGTATAATGATGATGCAAAAATTAAATAAAAAAAGAGATGAAGGAAAGTAACTGAGAGGTAATTAAGGTGAAGCTAAATCGTTACCTAATAAAAAAATACGTAAACTAAAAAAAATGAACACTTATTACGAGAGAGAGAGAGAGAGAGAGAGAGAGAGAGAGAGAGAGAGAGAGAGAGAGAGAGATATCCACTCATGAATCAGAACCTAGACATTACTTTCAAAGCGGCGAGGAAAAAAAAAAAAGAAGAGAAGGATGAGAAGGACCTAAAGCGAAAGGAGGAGGAGGAGGAGGAGGAGGAGGAATACGAAAAAAGGGAAAAGGACATAAGTTGGAGTTAGAAAAGAGAAAGAATGTGAAGATAAAGAAAAGAACACGCAAGGCAGACAAAGCTTACTTTCAATTTTGAGAAAGCTGAGATGTGAAGCGGAGGAGCGGGAGGAAGAGGAGGAGGAGGAGGAGGGGAAGGAAAGGTTTGGATTCCTCAAGGAGTACTTTTTTAAGGAAGAGTTAAAAAATAATACAAAGAAGAGTTACAAGACTTTGGTGAGCCTTTTCGCCTTTGTCTCGAGTCACTTACTCAAAGGAAAATAATAAAGGCACCAGACAATACCCCCACTCTCTCTCTCTCTCTCTCTCTCTCTCTCTCTCTCTCTCTCTCTCTCTCTCTCTCTCTCTCTCTCTCTCTCTCTCTCTCTCTCTCTCTCTCTCTCTCTCTCTCTCTCTCTCAGGGGACTGTAGTGTAAATACAATGCTAATCGTTAGCCTTCTCTCTGAAATATGATAATCTGTTATTGCAAAACAACATTTAATCTAGGACAAGAAAAAATGGAAACATGAAAAAATGGAAATGCAGGCAACATAAAGGCTATTGGCTCATCACGAGGTGGCTCGCTCTAGTAATTTTAATCTGCCTGCAGAGCATATGAAAGCAATTAGATTTTTAAAGGAGTTGATGGTGTTCTCATTTACTAATTCTCAGGGAAGATTGTTCCAATGACGGATGACTCGGTTTAAGAAGAAACTCCTGCCAGTGTCTGTACTACATCGCCTGGCTTGAATTATCACACAGTATATCTAGTTCTGAAATTGTTTTGTTGCTCAAAAAACTTGCAGTGGTCGACGTTATTGAACTTCTTCAGGTCTTGAAGACCTCAATCATATCCCCCCGCAGGCGTCTCACACAAGCACACAATGAGTAGAAGAGAGAGAAAGACGACATACAGACAGATAATAGGCGGAAAGAAAGATAAATACGCTCACATAGAGAGACATGCCCGGAGCAATATGACGAGGCAGAAACACAAATATAGACAAACCAAGAGGAACAAAAAGCTACATACACAGAGGCAGTCAGAGACACAAAAATACAAATATATAGACAGTCACAGACAAACAGGGACAGAAACAGTAAGACAGGCAAACCGAAAGAGGGCGAAAAAAAAGATAAACCAAAATATATATATGTAAAACGCCTACGTGCAATTTCCTGATAATCCACGGACATATCATTACTAGTTTAAATAAATTCATATACCGAGTAGAATATAATAAAGTAAAATACTCCACCCTGAAAAGCGTCACTAATGAATGTCCAAGTAAAAAGCGGGTAATAAAAATAAGGCTCATTAAAAATCAAAGAGGAGAGAAGGAGATGAGAGGAGATGAGGAGGAGGAGGGAAGATTGAGAGGCGAGGAAGGGAGAGTATATGTCGAGAGAGAGAGAGAGAGAGAGAGAGAGAGAGAGAGAGAGAGAGAGAGAGAGAATGGGGTAATGGGAAACTGTTTGTAAAGTAGGTAGAGAATAGCCTATTATTATTATTAATATTATTATTATTATCATCATTATTACTGAGCAACAAAGCAAAAGGAAGCCTTGTGTATGATAAAAAAATAAGATGATAAAATAAAAGAGGGTTAAATGAGGAGGAGGAGGAGGAGGAGGAGGAGGAGGAGGAGGAGGTTGAGAAGAAAAAATAAAATAAAAATAAAGAAATAAACGGAGAGGGGAGGATATGAAGAGTTGAGAATGAAATGATGGGAGGAAAAAATGGAAGAGGAGGAGAAAGGCGATGCAGTGATGATGATGATGATGAGGAGGAGGAGGAGGAGGAGGAGAAAGCTGAACCATGGAAGAAGTAGAGGAGGAGGAGGAGGAGGAGGAGGAGGAGGAGAAAGATGAACCATGGAAGAAGAAGTAGAGGAGGAGGAGGAGGAGGAGGAGGAGAAAGATGAACCATGGAAGAAGAAGTAGAGGAGGAGGAGGAGGAGGAGGGCAAGAGAAGGGGTATATAAGGAGACCCTATTTCGAAGGGGAGAGTCTCGGTCACACAATTGGCCCCTTGTTCTCCCTCTTTGTCCTCTCCCCTTGTGGCGGGCAGCAGCTCCCTCGGGCGTCCCTCGGTTCGTGTCACCCCCCCCCCCCTTCATCTCCCCTCTCCCCTTTACCTTCCATTCGCCTTCCCTCTTCTTCCCTTTCTTCGCCTTTCCTCCTCTCTACTACATTTCCTTCGCTTTTCTTTATTTCTTTTTCCTTTTTTCTTTCCCTCATCGACTTGCATCCCCAATCTTTGTCCACTCCTTCCATTCTTATCCTTACCCTCATTTTCCAATCTACTCCTACACCTTCCTTCCTTCCTAACCTTCCACACCCCTTCCTTTCCCTTCCTTGCCTCAACTTTTTCTTCCCTCATCTTCCACCCCCTTTCCCTCTCTTCCTCAGCCTTCCCCTCCTCTGCCATCATATCCCTAACATTCCCTTTTTCTTTCCTTCTCCACCCATCCTTTTTCCTCCTGTTCCCTCGTCTTCCTCTTACCTCTTTGCCGTTCCCCTTTCCCCTTCCCCCTTTCCTCCTCTTCCTCCTGAGGCTCTTTCGTATTATGTCCCTTGAACATGCCCCCCTTAAGACTATACGAAGGGGCTGGATACACAATAACTATATACATACACCCCCAAAGGATAAACTCTCCCTCTCCCTCTCTCTCTCTCTCTCTCTCTCTCTCTCTCTCTCTCTCAAGGGATGGAGTACAAAGGAAAGAGAGGCAGCAGGGAAGAGCAGTCCTTAGAGAGAAAAAGGCAGAAGGATATCACTTTGGGCAAGAGAGAGAGAGAGAGAGAGAGAGAGAGAGAGAGAGTGTGTGAGAGAGAGAGAGAGAGAGAGAGAGAGAGAGAGAGAGAGAGAGAAAAGAGAGAAAGGTGTCAAAACAAACATCAGCGCAACTTGTCAGATGAAAATGTGAAAAACGAAATATTTAGACGGTAAACTTTGATGTGAGCGAGGCGGGACCTGAGTGGCAATGCGTCGACTTAAGCAGAAAAGGAGTGACTGAAGAAAAGAAAGAAAAACAAATGAGATACGAAGACGAAGGTGAATAAACGTACACTCACTAGGTGGCGTTGTCTGTTTCCGTATACTGTAAACTCTGACTTGGAAGTGAGTTGTTTGGGAGCTTATACAAGAATGTTATTGTGTTTTCTACTGCACGTTTGGAGGGTTGAAGAAAAGGAGTGACAGTAGTTGCTTAGTATAATGACCGAGAGATACAGGCAGACATACAAATAGATAGACATAGAGAACGAGGAACACAAAAAAGGCCTAATAGAGAGAAATACAAGGCTGGCAGACAGACTAACAAGAGAGAAGTCATGCAAAGCGAAAAATACAAACAAAAAAGAGATAGAAATAGAGATAGATAGATATAGATTGATGGATAGATAGATAAATAGATAAACAGATACACAGATAGAAAAATTGAAAGAGAGAGAGAGAGAGAGAGAGAGAGAGAGAGAGAGAGAGAGAGAGAGAGAGAGAGAGAAAGCAGGGAGACAAACAACCAATGAGAAAATTGACAAGGCAGAAAATATGATACGAACAACGAACGTACGCACACACGACTTCTCAGAATCACACACAGCATAAAACTCTCCTTTACCCGTGAATAGACGCATGACGGACCGCTCGCTGCTTCTATCGGAGGAGGGAAAAAAAAACACAAAAAAAAACAGAACTACCAACGAAAAGACGAGACGGACAAAAATGAATGACGAAAAAGCGAGATTCACATGAAAACGACAAAAGCGCAGAGACGCGATGCCTTTGTCGGGCGCGCTTTTCCTCGTGTCTGGGTAATTAATATTCTTAAAAGTGTCCGGCCAAAGACTCGCCGGCAGAAAGGCAGGAAGACAGACAGACAGACAACCCAATAGACAGGACGAGAAAAGAAAGACGGAGCAGACAATGACAGCTGGACAGAACGAGTGAGAGTGTGAGTGAAGGAGTGAGTTGAGTGAGTGAGTGAGTGAGTGAGTGAAAGAATGAGTGACTGAATGCCTGGCTGACTGACTGACTGACGGACTGATAATATGAATGGGCGAATGAATAGGTGAGTGAATCCGTGAATAACTAACTAACTGACTGACTGACTGACTGACGCTCATATCTCTCTCTCTCTCTCTCTCTCTCTCTCTCTCTCTCTCTCAATTTCAAGTCTCTCTCCCCTCCAAATAGAAGAAGAAGAAGAAGAAAAAAAGAAGAATCCCACAGTACACTCACTTCATGGACAAGGAAACAAAACAATCTCCTCTCCCTTCACCACTTAACTCCTTCTTCCCTCCTCTCCACCACCACCACCACCACCACCACCATCCATCCTCCCAGCATCCCGCCCACCCTCTCCTCCTCTCTCCATTTTTCCTCCAAGCTGAGCAACCACAAAAGCGCTTCCCTCTCTTACCACAAGGCATAATGAGCTACTGTACCGAGGAGGAGGAGGACCAGAAGGAAGAAGAAGAAGAGGAGGAGGAGGAGGAGGAGGAGGAGGAGGAGGAGGAGAAAAAGGAGAAAGAGGAGGAGGAAGACGAGGAGAAATGAAGAATAGGAGGAGGAGGTTACGTATTCAGCACTGCTCTCTCTCTCTCTCTCTCTCTCTCTCTCTCTCTCTCTCTCTCTCTCTCTCTCTCTCTCTCTCTCTCTCTCTCTCTCTCTCGATCGTTGCTCACAGATTGTTTCAAGTCTTATGAATAATGACGGTGACGGAGACGAAGACTGAGATGATTTTGCGGGCCTTTCTCTTTTTCTTCTTCCATTCTTTCTCGTTTTCTTTATTTTTAGTCCCGTGGTGGAGAGGAGAGGAAGAAAAGAGGGGAGTGGGGAGGGATTAAGCAAGAGAGATAGATAAAATAATAAAAGACATTCAGATAGATATAGAGAACTAAGGCTAAAAAAGTCTACTGCGATCTCTTTCTCAAATGCTTTTCCTTTCCTATCTTTCCCTTAACTCCCCTTTGCTTTCTTTCCATATTGTCCCTTCCCTTCCCACCTCTTCTCTCCCATCTCTCCTCCTCTCCCTTTCATTCCACTTCCTTCCTATTCTCCCGTCCCCTCTCACCTGTGACCCGCGGCCCGAGACAGGTAACTCAGCCGCCCATTACCTGTGATCATCGCCCTTGATAACGCTGATCACCTTAAGGCGCCGCGTCTCGTTAAGGTAATGAAACACTGGCCAGGTAGGTCCCCCCCCCTTTACCTCCCCCTCCTCCCCTGCCCCCCTACCTGTTCCCCCCTTACCTGTCACCCCTCCCTGTCCCTCCTACCCCTGCTCCCTTAACTATCCCTCCTCCCCTTCCTTCTACCTGCTCCTCCTCTCGTTCCCCTGCCCCCCTCCCTACCTCTCCCTCTTCCCCTGCCCTTCCCTACCTTGCACCTCCTCCCTGGTCCCCCTACTTGTTCCTCTTCCCCTGCCCCTTTCCCTGTTCCTCCTCTCTTGCCCCCTACCGTGCTCCCTCCCCTCTTTCTCCTCTGCCCTCCTCTCCCTCGCCTGTCCACACAGCAAACAAACAAATAAACGCGAAGATAGATTGGCATACATACAGACAGGGACAGGCATACTCCCCCGAGCGTGTTTACATAGGAGAATACAGGCAATAACTATCAGGAACTTGCGCGCACGCACACACACGCGCGTCTACACACACACACACACACACACACACACACACACACACACACACACACACACACACACACACACACCAAGCTACAACAATCAATACCACTTCTAGTTTTCTATCTAAATTACTAGACAAAATAAATACAACTCTACTCGTGTATCTGATCTTTCTACATCAATAGTCTGTGTCCTGCTATCGTGTTTTAATGAGTTGGTAATGACTGTTTACACTGTGATGGAAGTAATTCATCAGTAAATTCAAGTTTGTGCTGATCCCACCTTTATTGTCTTCAAAGGTACCAGCCCTCACACAGGTTGGTCACTGTTCTTAATGACACATATGTTCCAAGGGAGATGAAACAACGAAATCAACATCAATCATCGACACCCATGTAAACAGAACCCGCCGAGGAGAATAATCATCACCGCCATAAGCCTCAGCGACAACGATAATGAAGGGGGGAGGGGGACATGGGGGAAGAAGCTAGCTCTCAATGGATGTCTTCTGAACCCACACGACCTTCCTTGGTTATATTACCTGTGTACAATCACCTTTGACGCAAGTATCCTAAAGCCTTTGGAAAAGAAGACATGATGAGTAGCCGAGAGAGGGTATGTTTGGGGTAATCTTCAGACAGGTCTTTTAGTTTAATTATGGGCTTCAAATACATGTATCAACTGGACATCTTAATGGTTTAAAAAACGTTGTAGAATTTCTCGAAAACTGTGGGCTATTAGAAATGAAAAGAGGTTATTTTTGCGAGTTTTTACGATATTTTTTAAGTTTCAGATATATATAGGTATTGGCTGTACAATTTGATAACCCTAAAATTTTACGTGACAAATTTAAATGTGAAAATGACAGACGGACATTTGAGTCTATTGAAGTAACCGCACATTTTCTCTTACTCTCCCTTCAGATCATTCCGAAGGATAAAAATAAAAATCATGAAAATTTATGCAAAACTTCTCACAACCCTTCGAGAGGTTCATGGGGGCTCCGGCAAACTCTGAAGCTGACAGTCTTAACTACAGCCTCGGGGAACCAAAAGTTGGGATCCGTTGCTGCCAAAGAAGATATTCACGTAACGTAACGTATTCACGACAACAGAAAATTAGAAATAAAACCTTTGCAAACTAAGAGGATTTACTTAAGGCATCAACAGCTTCAAAACATATACGAGTGCTAGTATTTTCAAGTGAAGAAAAATAAACATTCTACGACAAAATAATTAATGTTCTCAAACACTCAAAATATAAAAATACAGCTTTACCGACCTTACACTCTTACAGGCAAAAAATTCTAACGCATCACAGAAAAATGAAATGTAAATAAAAGAAAATAAAAAAGTAAAAGAACTGAAGCTTCAACAAACTCATGCTCTTCAATATATAGATGTAGTTTCCAAAGCCTTATCTTAGAAATACAACACCTAAACCTTAAGCACAAACACCAACACCTCCCGACATTCTTCCCTTGCATACGTCACCTAACAAAAAAAAAGTCAATATTTCAAAAGTAAAAATCGTAAAGCCTTAAAGGAAGATTGAACATTGACCATAAAACACACACACAAAAAAAGAAAAAAAAATCACTCCGCTACTCTCCCTTCATTCGTGCCCGTGAACCTCCCTCTCTCCCCACCCAGAAAGGGGAAAAAAATGAAGACCGAACATCCTCAAATATTCAACCTTTCCTCGCGCCTGCCATTTCTTCTCTCCATTCGTCGTGTCCGTGACCCAAACACACACACGGGAACAAAAAATAAAGCCTCAACAAAGCCATAAATAAAGCTCCTGACTCTCCAAGAAAAGATAAAAGAATAAGCTTTCCACGCCCACCTACCATACCAACCCGCGCCTCTGCTGTCATTCCCTCCTTCTGTCTCTCGTGTTCTTGGGGAAAATACAAGAAGGTAAAGAAATCAAAACTGACCAACCTCAACTGACTAAGATCGGTATTATAAGAGTCTTTCGCTTCTCATATCAATTATTTCTAAAGGCCAAAGAGGGGGTGAGTCAGGTTCTCATGGGTGTTTCTTTAGTTTCACGGTACAGAAGAAGGGTCACACTACCACCAGGGTCATAAAACTGTTCCTGGAAATGCCCACAACTCCTACGAAAGCCTCACCTCATACAGCTTATTCACTGCTTCCCTCTTACTCTCCCTTTCCCTTCTTCCCAACCTATTATCTCACCTTTACCTCTTCTCTCTCTTTTCACCCTTCCATGTCCTTCCTTCTCTCTGTCTTTCATTGTTCACTCTTCCTGTCATCGTTATCTTTCCCTATCTCCACTTTCTCACTACACACCACCCTTCCTTCCCTTCAGTCCACCATCCACCTTTTTCTTTTTTCTTTTTTTTCTCTCTCAGTCCTCCCTCCTCCTTCATTAGTACTGACAGTCTTGAGGATCACACAACCCCAACGCTGCCAGATTGTCTTACTCAGCCTCTTATATTTACAGACTTCCGACCCAGAGACTGTCTCGTGGACCCCAATAAGGAAATTCACTTATAATTATCGTAAAAATAGTTAATTCTTGATGTTTCTTGGCAATAGTTAGGCGTCAGAAACCGGTAAATACTATGCTCTGAGTACGACAATATGGCAACGGTGCACAACACTTCAATTTTTAAAGGTATTTTGTTTCCTCGAGTCCCTTAGTCTATAACAAAACTAGAAAGCAATATATAAACCCCAAGAGTAAAGCATCGACAACCCAGAGAGAAAATATATCTTAAACCCTCAACATGAGACGCTTTCATTTCCTACCTTCCTTCCTAGCTCCGCGTCTCTTAACCTTAACAAAAAAGAAAAGAAGAAAGAGAAAAAAGAGAGGAAAATGATAAAGCAGCTCACAGCTATAGTCTTCCAAATATTTCGAGGCCTGTCTGGCGTAGGCTCCCGCGGGTCCTTTCCTCCCCTCTGCTCTGCCACACCGTCCCAACACCTATCTCTTCCTCTCATATGTAAGCCATAGGTATCGTATGAGAGGAAAAAATAGGTGTTGGGACTGTGGTAGAGCATCGAGAGCCCCTAAGCGAAGTAAAAACCGAAACCCTCAACCCCCTAGACCACTATTTTACTATCCTGAACAACACTAGAAAATAAAGGAAAATATATAAAAACCCTCAATAGAAAAGCATCGACAGCCCCCTGAAGAAAGATATAACCAAGGCCTTCAGCTCCTTAAACCTCCTCTCCGCCCCTGCCACTCTTCCTTTCCTTTCTTCCTTCCTTCCTTCGCGGCTGTGACCCAAAGGAAAGAAGGAAGTAAAAGAAAAAGAAAAATCCACGGGAAGCACGTCCCTCGAAGCCGCCCTTTCCTTCGTGTTACCTCGCCGTTACCAGACCCGGCGGCCTCCTCCTCAGTGCGTTATTTTCTTCCTTCCTTTCCTCTCCTTCCTTTCTTTCTTTCTCCTCCGCCCGGGTCGCCTCGCGTGTCGCGGTGTCGTTTATCTCCTCACAACCAGTTACTTCAGCAAGGACAGTTTTTTTTTTTCTTCTTTATTTCTTTCTTTCATTCTTCCTTTCTCTCTATCTTTCTTTTCCATTTTCTCTCGTTTTTAGGTCAAGTTCCCACCTTACACCTTTTGCTTCTCTCTCTCTCTCTCTCTCTCTCTCTCTCTCTCTCTCTCTCTCTCTCTCTCTCTCTTTTATGCCTTGGAACGTGTTAAATATGATATGTGGCGGAGCAAGGGTGGCGGGTGCAAGGTCGTGTGTGTGTGTGTGTGTGTGTGTGTGTGTGTGTGTGTGTGTGTGTGTGTGTGTGTGTGTGTGTGTGTGTTTCGCTTTGATGCATTGCGTGTGTGTACTTTTTTTTTTTATTCCTTTCCGTCCTTCCCTTCTGCATCAAAGTAGTCAATGAATTTAAATCCTTTTGAAATTAAATCACTAAAATACAATCTCTCGTTGAAATCCTATTCCTGAAGCAGCGAAAGACAACAGTTATGAAAATAGAGCAAAACTGAATAAAGCTGCACGAGTTTGGCATCGAAGTGTTCTGAAAACCACCTGGAAATAAACAGGCAAAGAAAAATAACACGCGCGTAGTTGCATGGCTGAGAGAGGAGGTGTGCCCTTGATCCTGAAGAAGCGCTAATTGCCATATCACCGACCTAGCACGCGCCTAATCAAAGTGAGGTCTGATCCGGGGAACCTTCGCCTTTACATTAGGAGTGGAGACGGACGAGCCGCCTCCTCCTCACGCCGCTGCCTCTGTTTATTAATCAGTTCTAAGGTGTTTTTCCGAGATTCCGGGTAGATGACCTTTGCCTAAACACGACTCACTTTGCTCCCAAGGTTATATTGGCTTAGCGACAGACTTCCATCTGCGTGTGTGCCAGGAAGGATTCACCACAAGTAAACAAGAAGAAAAAGAGAAGAACGGAGAGAAGAGATGAGTCGAAGAGAAAAGCGAATGTCCTTTGTAACAGGACACCTCCTCCCGAAATTGACCTATCTTTCGGCCACTCCTCTAACTCTTTTTAGGAGCAGTGAGTAGCGTTTTTTTTTATTAGTTTCCTTTTTTTTATGCCCTTGAACTGACTCTTTTGCTGTAAAAAAAAAAGAAAACTCAAAGCATTAATGAAAATATATAATCCCCATTCAGAGAGGTAGGCAAGACAAAAGAGAAGGATCGAAGAGAGGAGAAAAAGTCATTAGCAAGAAAACGTTACAGGATCAATGAAAACGATTCCTTCTCCAACGAATAACTCCCAAGAAACAATCACGAACATACAACAGCAACATTTACTTAAACGTTCAACAAAACAAAAAGAAAAACACAGATCCATCAACACCACAAATTCGCTTGGACCGACCGACGCGCAGTGTCCGCAAAATATCCAACGGCGCAATAGTTCCTGCGAAGGGGAAGGAGAAATAAGAACTTGGTATAACTTTCCTTTCCTCTTTTCGCATAGTTCCTTACCACTTTGACAGCCGTTCAAGTTTTCTTTCTCCTCGTCCCTTTTTCCCTCGCATCGCCCATCTTGTTTACACGTAGCCAACTCCTCCTCTTCCTCCTCCTCCTCCTCCTGCTTTTGCCCTTCCTTTCGGGGGCCCAGACCAGAGTGGAGAGCCGTCCGAAAGACCCTCGAAGACACTCGGCTGACAGCCCCCCACCTCTTTCCTCCTCTGAAGCAAACCGATCACAGGGGAGGGAGATGGTGGGGAGGGAGGGAGGATGTTTGGGAGGAGAGGGATTTGTTTGGGAGGGAGGAAGATGGTGGAAAGGGAAGGAAAAGTTAGGAAGAAAAGGAGAAGGATGGTTAAGAGGGAGATTGTGAAATGGATAAGGGAGAGAGTCGGTGAGATGGATGGAATGGTAGAAAAAAGGGAATGAGAGAAAGAGTGATAAAGAGGAAAAGAGATGAAGGGAGAATAAGGGAGAAATGGAAACAGAGGTAGAGAAGGAGAGAACGGGAGAAATGTGTGAAGTAGTGGAAAAGGGAGAGAAGGAGAGAGATGAAAATATATAAAAACAGACAGACAGAAATGACAGACACACACAAACAAGTAGAGAAAGCAGAAAGATAAAACAGAGACCGGGGAAGAAATAACAAAAGGTTGACCTGGGCCGAAATCTAGCGAAAAGGGAAAGAATAAGGGAAATGAAGGAGACGAGGGGATAAAAAAAGAGGGTAACATGGGAGCAGGGACGGAGAATGGAAGGAAAAAGAGGAGAGAGGGTTCTGTAATCATTCCATAATTCACCTTCATTTCTGGATGGAGAGAAGGAAAGTATTGAAGGAAAGAGATGCGAGATAGCAGGAGGAGGAGGAGGAGGAGGAGAAGAAGGAGGAAGAGGAGGAGGAGGAAGAAGAGGAGGAGGAACGTCGTCAGCTGATTCCTGATTGTTTCCAAATTGTTATCGTAAAAGAAGAGGAGGAGGAGGAGGAGGAGGAGGAACAGGAGGGGAAGGAGGAGGAGAATAGTGATGGACAATTGGAAGGAAGGATGGAGACAAGAGGAAGGAAGGGAAAGGAAGGGAGATTGAACTGAAAGGAATATATAATAAGGAAAAGAAAATGACAAGAGAAACTGATAAATGAACCAAA
>NC_066543.1:3191012-3201012 GCF_024679095.1 Eriocheir sinensis
TACAAATGGAATAAAAACTTGGCAATCACCAATGACAAGCGAGGCATAAAATATTCAGCATTCGGTCATAACTTTTTTTCTTTTTTGCCGATGGAAAGCCGATGAAATAAAAAAAATGTTGGAACTGATGATCAAGTTTCTTTTTCTAATTTGCAAACGCGTCAGTCGTGTGCGATATATATATATATATATATATATATATATATATATATATATATACACACACATACATACACCCACACCCATCACACACACATGCTGTGAGTGTGTGTGTGTGTGTGTGTGTGTGTGTGTGTGTGAGAGAGAGAGAGAGAGAGAGAGAGAGAGAGAGAGAGAGAGAGAGAGAGAGAGAGAGAGAGAGAATGCAAAAAAAAATGGAAGGAGACGATTGAAAACGACAAAAAAAATGTGGGGGAAAATAATTGAGTGAGAAGGGGAGGGGAAGTGAAGAAGAAATGGGAGGGAGGAAGAAAGGGAATGATGGAGTGAATAAAGAAGACGAAGGGAGGGAGGGAGGGAAACCGGACATATAAAAGCTTGAGAGAGGAAGAGGAGAGAAAAAAAAAGACGAAAAGAAAAATAGAGGTTGGAAACTGACAGGCGGTCGAAGAAAAGAGAATAAGAAGAAAATCGAGGGTTTGATTGAAAGAGAACTCAGAGAAAGAATATAAAAAGAAGTTAAAGAAAGGAAAGGAGGACGAAAGGAAGGAAGAAAGGAAGGAACGAAGGAATACATAAAGAAGGGGGAGAGCAGAGGAGGATAAGAAATGCCATAAAAAGAGGGAAAGATATGATCAGACGAGCGAAGATAGAGACGAAAACAGAATGGGAGTCCGGTTGCAAAAGAGAGTGGAGGAAAAAGGTGGAATGAAGAGAGAGGTAAAAACGGAGAGAAAATAAAAACAGCGAGAGAGAAAGACAGAGAGTGACGAAGAGACGAAGAAGTAAAATAATATATAGCAAAGAATTTAGGTAAAGGAGAAATATAAGAACTAACATTCCGACGAAAAGAAAGTAAGAGAAGTTTCGATAGAAGGAAGAGAAGGAATAAAGAGGAAGAGGAGAAGGAAGAGGAAGAGGAGGAGGAGGAGAAGGAGGTTGCTTTCTGGTGAACGAGGGGCGTCTTGGCGGCAATGAGAACCAATGAGCTGTTATTCTTCACGCTGAGGAAGAATTTTCGTCTCCATCAGGGAGGCAAATGTTCCTCTGATGATCCCGTGGGCGGAGAGACGAGGCGGCGCGAAAAAGAGAGGGAGGAGAATGGGAAGGAAGATTGGAGCAGGGAGAAGAATGGGAAAGAAGATTGAGAAAGGAAAAACTGGTTAAGAAAAATAAAGAATCGTATGGAAAGCATTGAAAAGAAGGAAAAAATTATTGGGAAAGGGAAAAAAACATTGGGAGAAGTAAATGAATGGAAAAAAATATTGAAAAGGGAAATGATGGAAAGAAACTTGGAATTGAAAAAAATGGGGAAAGAAGGGAAGAACACTGTGGAAAGGAGAGAATGGGAAAGCTTGGAAAAGGAGGAGGAATGAAGCAGATTGAGAAAAAAAGGAAGGTCGAGTAAATAAAAGATTGTGAAAGGAATAAAAGCGGAAACAAGAGACATATTTAGGATATATCAAGAAGGAAAAATATATTAGGAAGGGAAAGAATGATGAAAATAAATGGGAATAGATAAATAAATGTGATATAAAAAAATATAAGAAAGGAAAGGAATTGGGAAGACTGGAAGAGGAATGGAAAAGCAGACTGAGACCGGAAAGAGTGAGAAAAAAACGGGAATGAAAAAAAATAATGGGAAGGGAAAGTTATTAAGCGAAAGGTAGGAAGTAGGAGAGGAAAGGGAAGCAGAAGGGAAGTAAAATATGAAGAAAACAGGGAAAGAGAAAATGGGAAGAGGAAATTGTGAAGGGAAAGGAAGAAGAATGAATTAAAATAGGAAAAAGGAGTGGGAGGAGAGCAAAATTGGGAGGGAGGAGGAGAATGAACTTAACGAAATGATAAAGCAAGAGGAAGGAATGGAGGGAAAGCAAAAAAATATGAATAAAGAAAGCAATGGAAGGGAACAGGTAAGGTCAGGCAAGAGAGAGGGGGGACAGCAGGCAGGGGACACGAGAGGAAAAAAACGTGAACGGAGGAAAATTAAAGAGAGAAGGAGAAAAGAAAGGGAGAGAATGTGTGGCGGGGGACGGGGGGGAGGAGAAAAGTGAGGCGAGGAGGGAAAGATATTGGAAGGGGAACGATAAGGGGAGAAGGGACGAGAGGGAAAGTTAAGAGAATGGGAATGGAGGAGGAATGGATGGTTAAGGAGAGAGGCATGGAGAGGGATAGAGAAGGGGAGACGGAGCGAGTGAGTGAGGGGTAAAGAGAGTACAACGAGGCAGAGAGATGTTGAAGAGGAGACCAGAGAGGGGAGGAGACGTACGAGAGACACCTTTAAAGAAATACAAATAGTTTTATCGCCATTGAGTTCTCATGACAATAATGATAATGATAACATAGATAATAAAAAGAATAGATTAAATGAAAAACAACAAACAAAGAAGCAGTACTGTGAAATTAAATACATATAAACAAAATAGTAATTACGTAAACATTCTCTTACTGGTCCCTCCAATTTTCATTTCATTTCCATTCTCATTGTCCTGGTATCTCCCCGACACACACACACACACACACACACACACACACACACACACACAGAGAGAGAAAGAGAGAGAAAAGTTTCCCCTCGCTAAAGATCATAATCCCATTTTCTCTTTCTAATTCCACCATTTGGGCATGTGTCGAGGGGAGAGAAAGAAGGAGGAGGAGGAGGAGGAGGAGGAGGAAGAGGAGGGGGAGGGGGAGGGGAGGTAGGTGGAGGAGGTGGTAGTGATGAGGAGGTCCTAAATTAGCCTCTATTGTCAGGGGACACAAAGTTCATTATGTCTGTTTTTCCCTGACGACCCGACTGAGAGACCTCCTGCTTCACACTGATGGAAGAGGAAGAGGAGGAGAAGGAGGAGGAGGAGGAGGAGGAGGAGGAAGAGACAAGGGAGGAGGACGAGGAGTATATTGGGAAGAGAAAGAGAATGTTGACGAGGAGAAGGACGAGGCAGGGTCAGGAGGCAGAAGGATACTAGGAAAAGGGAGAGAGGAGGAGGAGGACGAGAAAAAAGGCCAAGAGAAAAAATGAAAAAGAAGTAGAGGAAGATAAAGAAGATAAAAATATACAGAGACAGTTGAGAAACATTTGAAACATTTGAAACATTTATTAATAGCCTATTAGGTACAGTTACATACTAAACAGATTGGTGAAAGAGGAGAGGAGGAAGAGGAGGAGGAGGAGGAGGAGGCAGATGTGAAAAAGGGAAGCAGAATATGAAGCCGAAAAAGAGAAGAGAAAAATGAAAGAGACAAAATAGAATAGACAATCGTCACTAGAACCAAAACAAAAAAACAAACAAAAACAAGAATATTTCATTTACTGGACGAGGAAAAATAACGAAAAGGAAGAATTGGACGTTAAAAAAAATCAAACAGACAGAATGCTGAACTGATGGAGAGAGAGACAGATGGACAGGTTGGAAGAGAACGACAGGTAGACAGACAGACAGACACGTAGAGAACGACAGGTAGAGGAATTAAAAACAACAAAAAACGGAAAGGCTATAGGGAATACTGCAATATTTACCTTCGTCGCTTTCCTCTCTCCACTCGTTGTCTCTCTGGAATTAGAGCAAAAATAAACATTAGGCGATGGCGACGGAATAAAAGAGACAATAGATAGAGAAATAGACATATTGATTGATACCGATAGATAGATTGATAGATAGAATGAAAGGGGAAAGAAGGGAGGGTTAACGGTGTAAAGAATGTGGAAAGAGAGAGAGAGAGAGAGAGAGAGAGAGAGAGAAGGGTGACTGCACAGAGACAAAGAATCATTGATAAAGCAAGTAAATGAGGAAAAAAAAAATCTCTGGAATAAGAAAAAAATAACCCAACTGCAAGTAAATTTTTAGGAGCAGCAAGTAGCGGGCTTTTGTTTTATTACTGTTTCCTTGTGTGTGCCCTTGAGCTGTCTCCTTTGTTGTAAAAAAAAAATATCATAAATACTTGAAATTTCCGAAAATCTTTTAACCACACACAAGCAAAGAAAAAAAAAGGGGGGGGGGTTCCACGTGTTCCATATTGCCGCGAAAAGCAAAATACAGTCTCGATGGAATGAAATTTGGAAAAGGAAAAGAAATATGTCATAGAGATGAAATAAAATAGAAAATAAATTAGTCATCTCCGTTGATTGAATCTTAAAATCCGGAACGAAATTTTCTGAGTGGAATATTGAGATTGACAGCGGAAGCTTGATTATTCAGGGGATTAATAAAGGAAAGTAAGAAAGTGTGCTAAAAAGAAGCTGGAAAATATTGGAAAGAATTATTGATCAGAGGAAGCCCCTCCAAAATTAATATCGGCGAGAAACTAATATCAATAAAACTTTATTAATCATAGAAAATGCTGAAAAAGAAACAAAAAAAAACAGTAATGAAATTGAACGGATGAAAAAGGACGTTCATTCAAACAGAAAATGAAAGGTTATCAAAGTTAACAAAAGCTAAAAGAAAAGTTGACAAAATTAAATACAAACGACGGGAATATCATGAACGCAAACAAATAACAAAAAAAACAAAGAATACAATTACGAAAACGGAAGAAATAAAATGTACGTAACAAATTAACGATAAATGATACAAATCTACCAAAAGAGTGGCAGAATTTGATACAAGATACATGAAGAAGATGAATTGAAGGAACAGGTAAAAGTGTAGAATTTAAGGAGTAACAGCAAAAATTAAGTAACGTAGAATTTAAGGAGTAACGGCAAAAATTAAGTAACGCAAATCATTCAGAATAGCAGTGAAAAAGAGTGCAAAAAATATGAGAATACAGAATTTAAAGAAGAGGTTTGAGAGAGACCGAAAATATTTAGTTATAAAAAATGACAAAAAATAATGAAAAATACAGAAAAAAACAAAAAGTATATTAGTTTCTTTACCTTAACAACGTAATAATGAAAAAAGTATCATCTGATTAATAACGAAAATAATAAAGAAAAAACAGCATCTAAAATATAACTCTTGCAAAAAATATTATAAAATGAGAAATAAAAAAAAATCTGTTCATCAAAAAAAGCAGCTATTTAATAAAAAAAAACATAAACACAGATCGTTCATATTATCGCACAAAAGAAACCAGAAAAGAAAGGCGTAATAATATCTCTCGAGTCACGAAAATTTGCCGCCATTATCGTGAGAAACGTGAGCTATTCACAATATTTTCCTTTCCGTGTTAATATTCCCTTCTTTCATCTTTTGCAAGTCTAGCTTTTGATGCCCTGCGCTGCTCTCCCCTTCCTTCCTCTCCCTCTCCTTTCTTCCCTCCCCACCCCCCACAACCTCTCTCTCTCTCTCTCTCTCTCTCTCTCTCTCTCTCTCTCTCTCTCTCTCTCTCCGCCAACTTTTTATCTCTCTACGACACTCGTGATGTAACAAAACGTATATCATCATTCTCCTTCTTTTGTCCAAATTCTCCAAACCAACCCGGATCGGCGGCGGCGGCCGTTACGAGCTGCATTCTCCAAGGCGAAGGGAAGCAAATGACGAAATTCTTCACCTTTATCGTGTGCTCTTTGAACTTTCATAAACCCCTAACTCACATTCTTGGCTGGCATGCATTCTGAGTGGAGCGAGGAGAGAGAGGGAGAGAGGGACAGACAGAGGGGAGCTTGAAAAGAAGGATATATAGCTGGATAAAGAGGAAAATAGAGACAGAGACACAGGTAATAATACATGATAAGACATAAACTAAAAAGAATACATAGAAAAATATAAAAGAAGAAAAAACACAAGGAAGTCTTAGAGAGAAGAGAAGGAAGGATAGCTGAAGGGAAGAGTTCTAGAGAGGAAAGAAAATGAAAAACAGCGAACGTGTCTGGAAAAGGAAGGAAGGAACGGATAGCTAAAGGGAAGTCTTAGGTTAGGAAAGGGAAGTGAAGAGAAGTTAACGTGTCTTGAGAACGAGAAGTAAAGGAAGGGAAGGGAGGGAAGAAGGGAGACTCAAGCATAGTAAAGAGAAGGGGAGTCGTGCGAAGAGAAGAAAGATGGAAGGAGGGAAACTCAAGCATAGTAAAGAGAAGGAAGGGAGGGAAGGAAGAAAGGAGAGGAGAGTCAGACATGGTAAGCGACTTGGCCTTGGACGGGGAATGAAGAAGGGAAGGGAGAAAGGAAGGAGGAGGGAAGGGGGCGGAGGGTAAACCATGGTAAATAGGAGGTAGGAAAGGGAACACTTGAGCGAGAAATATCAGGCGTAAAGATGATAGCAGAAGGGAGAGAATGCGAACTGGAATAGAGATAACGCTGAGTGGTGGAGGCATTAAAGAGGGGAACGCAAGGGTGGAGCTGAGTGGTGGTGGTGGTGGTGGTGGTTGTGGAGTAGCGGTTGTGGTGGTGGAGGTTGTTAGTGGTAGTAGTGAGTGATGGTGGTTATGGTGATTCAGGTTAGTGTTTGTAGTAGTAAGTGTTGGTGGTGGTTGAAGTAGTGGTAGTGGTCAGGGTTGTAGTGGTGTTTGGTGGTTGTGGTGGTATGTGTTAGTGGTGGTTGATTAGTGGATATTGTGGTCATGGCATAAATTCTAAACCTCTTGGGTAGGTTGGATTTTCCTCTCATATTATTCCTCTTTCCTCTTCCACCTCAAGCTTTCCTTCTTTAATTTTCTTCCCCTTATCATCATCCATCTTCCTTCAGTAATGGTAATCGTAACTCCTATAAACCCACTAAGTTGATGGACCACTCCCTTGTCTTTTCTTCGTTCAGTTTCCTCCTGTTGTTTTACTTCCTTCTTTAACCACTTTTTGTTTCTCTACTTTTTGCCATGTACCTGTTTAACTTTCATTACGCTCTATGTACTATGTAATCGCAACACCTATAAACTCACTAAGTTGATGGACCACTCCCTTGTCTTTTCTTCGTTCAGCTTCCTCCTGTTGTTTTACTTCCTTCCATAACCATTTTTTGCTTCTCTACTTTTTTGCCATGTACCTGTTTAACCTTCATTACGCTCTATGTACTCTTCTTTTCCCTCTTTCCACTCCACCTCCTCGCTTGTCTTCTCCTTCCCCTCATCAACTCGATCTATGCTCTTCACCCCTCTTTTCCCGTCCTTCCCTCTATTTCCGCTCATTTCGTCCCTCGTGTCACTTTTCATTACACTCCCCCAACACCTCATCCCCTCACTTTTCCGCCTCACTACCGTCCTGTCCCTCGGTCCCCCTAAGCGAGTCCCCTTAAACCAACACTGCCTCTCATTTCCCCTCGCCATCTGTCCCCCTCGGAAGCTCCCTCAGGGTTAATTCTTACTATTACATGCTATTTGTTACCGCGTTGACTACTGGGGACTCCGCCGGCCTATTGTGAGGAAGTAAGTGGACGGGGAGGCTCCGGTGAGGGTGGTTGTATGGTCTATAGTGGCCTGGAGGGGAGATATGTATAGGGAGAATGGAGGGAAGGGAAAAGGAGGAGGTGGTGAGGGATAGATGAGGGAGGTAAGAATAGGTCGGAGGTTAGAAGGAGGGAATGGAGAGAAGGGACAAGGGAAGCGGAGAGACGGTAGAGAAAGAGGAGGAGGAGGAGGAGGAGGAAGGAGTAGGTGGAGCAGGAGGAGGGGAGAGGTGGAATTTATATGTGAATGGGAGACATTATTATTGAGGGAAAACGACAAGGATGTAAGTGGTGGTTATTGTTGAAGTAGTAGTAACAGTAGTAGTAGTAGTAGAAGTAGTAGTAGTAGTAGTAGTGTGTGTGTGTGTGTGTGTGTGTGTGTGTGTGTGTGTGTGTGTACGCAGTTATCATTTCATATTCCGTCTGTTCCTTCAACACGACAGCAACACTATAATTCTCTCTCTCTCTCTCTCTCTCTCTCTCTCTCTCTCTCTCTCTCTCTCTCTCTCTCTCTCTCACACTCACACACACACACACACACACACACACACAATCACATACTGTTCTAACTTCTCATATCATACTCGCATCACGTCCTTACATGCATCACCACCACCACCACTTTCATCACCATCCCCGTCACCACCAATCACCACACCCACACCTGTTTTCCCGTGCTGGTGCTGCTCGTCCATCATCACCACCGCCATCACCTCCAGAGTCCTTTAACACCTAAAATATACACGGCATTCTCACCCTTTTATCTCCCCTCGTGTTCTCCCTTCCCAGCTGTTGTTCGTACAGTTCCCCCACTTTCCCCTCCTCCCCTTCTCCTTACCCCCCTTCCCTTTGGCCACCCCGTAAGCTTGTTATCAAACGCGTGGGTGCCGCCAACTGTTGTCCTCTGATCCTTTTCCCGTTTTCCTATTCCTCCTCCTCCTTTCACTTTTCTCTTTCTCCACCATCTTGCCTCCTTGCCTTATTAATTCATTCCGTTCTTTCCCTTTCTCCTCCCTTTCCCTACTTCATTTTCTTCTTATTTCTATCCCTTTCCAATCTAGTTCTCCTCCTCCTTTTCCACTTCTCTTCCTTCTTCTATGATATCTACCTCCATTCTCTTTCTCCTTCCTTTCTTTCCCTTCCCCTCCTCCTCCTTCTCCTTCCTTTCCATACTTCATTTTCTTCTTATTTCTATCCCTTTCCAATCTAGTTCCCCTCCTCCTTTTCCACTTCTCTTCCTTCTTCTATGATATCAACCTCCATTATCTTTCCTTCCTTTCTTTCCCTTCTCCTCCTCCTCCTTCTCCTTCCTTTCCATACTTCATTTTCTTCTCTTCCTCTATGCCCTGCCTATCTTGTTCTTTTTCTCTCTTCCCTCTTCGTGTTCCTTCTTTTCCTCTTCCTCCTCCTCCTTTTCCTATCACTTTTGAGCCCTCTTCTTCCCACTGTTTGTTTTTCTCCCCTCGTCACGTCCCTTTCCCTTGCCCACATCAAACTGTCGGCCTCGGGAAAGAACGCGGAAGAGAAAAATAAACTCAATCATCTCGCGACCTGTTTTCTGATGGCCTTTCCAGTCGATGTTTCAAAGCTTACCATCAGTCACCCAAGACGTCGTACGGTATCCTTGTGTTTCCACGGTTCAAACGAAGAGTCAAAGGTCCACTCCCTCTCCGGACTTTTTTTTAGATGAAAGTTATAGGGTCAAGCTGAAGTGCCTCCTGGTCCCCTCTCCTTCACCGACCGTCCTTCCTCCCTTCCTTCCTTCCTTCCTTCCTTCCTTCCTGCCTGCCTTCCTTCCTGCCAGTCTGCCTGCCTGCCACTCCCTTCCTGCCTATACGTCTCTCCTCCTTCGCTCCCTTCCTTACTCGTTCCCTGCTTCTCTCCCTCCTGTGGCCGGGAAAAAAATATTGAATGAAGTGACCATTTTGCCGGCAAGGAAAGTGATGGAGAAGCGAGCAGGTGTGAGGGTGAGCGTGTGATATTGAGTGATACAGAGCAGGAGGAGAAGGTATTGATGGAAGAGGAGGAGGAGGAGGAGGAACACGTGAAGCAGGAGAGGGTGTATTAACAGGAGGACGCAGAGGACGAAGTGGAGGAAGAAGAGAAAACAAAAATAAAGGAGATGACAAAGTGTAGGAAAGAGGAAACACGGGAACCCTCAGGAAATTGCAGAGCCAACAGTTAGCGTTCAGGAGGGCTTTGGGTCAATAACCAAAGGACTACTATACTGATCAGCAGCTTAGGCTACTCTATTATGCAGGAGGAAGGAGAGGAGGGGAAAAGGAAGGGGAGGAAACATATATACATGGAAGAGCAGGCAACAGAGAGCTTGGCTAATGATGAAGCTACCTGCTCAGACAATTCTTGTTTTCTGATGATATTTTGACTTCCGTGATCCTCCAAGGTGGATTCAGAGGACTTATTTACTTTCATAGACTCCATGGACTTCTAAGAGTTTCCTCAAAGATGGTGAATGCGTTGTCATAGAGTAAAATTGAGTAGATTCCAAGTTTGCAGAGTA
>NC_066543.1:3203512-3223512 GCF_024679095.1 Eriocheir sinensis
CCAATCCGGACCTAATCCTACACAATCCTCTTTCGCCTCCACTTACTTTTTCCTCTTCGCCTTTGTTCTTTTCTTCCTTCCCCGCCACTCCACTCCACAAGTCCCTCTCCCCCCGTGCCCTTAACTTGTCTGTTCTCTCTCTCTCTCTCTCTCTCTCTCTCTCTCTCTCTCTCTCTCTCTCTCTCTCTCTCTCTCTCTCTCTCTCTCTCTCTCTCTCTCTCTTAGGGAGAGAGAGAGAGAGAGAGAGAGAGAGAGAGAGAGAGAGAGAGAGAGAGAGAGAGAGAGAGAGAGAGAGAGAGAGAGAGAGAGAGAGAGAGAGAGAGAGAGAGAGAGAGTGTACATTAGTGGGAAAGCCTGTAGCACATTAGTCAAAGCCATTTTCCGTCAATCGGCCCTCATCTATCCATTAGCTTCTCGATATCGTGCCGGAAAACAAAGCTCTTAAGACGCTTGGCTGTTACATTTCCATTACCACAGTTCCTCTTCCCGGCACAGTTTTCCTCTCTAAAGACGCATTCAGTGACGCACTCAGAACCCGAAGCAAAGAGAAGATAGAATGAGTTTTAAGTATTGTTGCCCGGAAAAGACTTAGGGTCATATTATAAAACATTTCGCCGCCCAAGAATACACATTTGAGAAGGCTTTCCTAGGAGTTGTGGGCATTTCCAGGAGTAGTTTTATGACCCTGGTGGGAACGTGACCTGTCTTCTGTACCGTGAACCTTAAGAAACACTCATTAGATCCCGACTGACTCCCTCTTTGAGCTTTAAGAAATATCTGATGTGAGAAGTGAGTGTCTTATATTACCGACCTTAGGACCCTCGACTTTTTTTGTCATAGTCCTTCGAACAGATAAAGAAAAGCAAGAACAGGATGAGATTTTAAGGTGTCATAATGGGAAGAAAATCAAGGACGTGTTTATTTAGTCGTTTGAACAGAAAACAAGCAAGAATATGATGATTTTGTTTTACGGCAAAGGAGACAGATCAAGGACTTAAAAGAAACAATAATGAAAAAAAAACTCGCTACTTACTGCCCCTAAAAAGATTGGAGAGGAGTGGCCGAAAGAGAAGTCAATTTCGGGAGGAGAGGTGTCCTGATACCCTCCTCTTGAAAGGTATCGTAGCCCGCAAGAAAATCCAGGACATGAAGATTCGTTTTTTTAATCTTTCAAACGTCAGATGAAAGACAAATATTAAGTTTTATCATTCTTACTATCCTCACTATTACCTGCTTAAAGGAATACACCGTTTGCATCGATTATTACTATCATCATCATTATTATTATTGTCATTATCATTATTATAACTGCGGCAACCCGTAACACAGTTAATCTTAATTTAGCACCTGTAATCCTTCGGGAAGCCATTTATGTTAATTAATAGTTACGAGAAAATTAACCTTGCTTACTCTCTCTCTCTCTCTCTCTCTCTCTCTCTCTCGGTCATAGCTCACCTAATTAGGGCCATTTTTTTCTGTATAATTTTACACACTTCCCTTCCCCTAATTTTCGGTATCATATGAAGGAGGAAAATCACTCTCCATTTATTCCTCGTCCATAATTTCGTAATCACTAATAAATTTTTAAACGTTCTTCTTCACTCGTATATTTTTTTCCCTCGAGCCTTATCACTCCCTATTAATCATTGTCATTTTCACCATTATATCTTCCCTTTATTGCCTTTCCTTTTTACTTTCTCCCTCAGTTTCATTTTTCCTTTGCTGAGAACGCTAATGTTTTTCCTCTCTACTTATTTATATCAGTCGCCCTGCTCGGTTTATCAGCAAGGCAATTACGTCATCAGCTTATCTCCCTCCTCGACTGTTTCCTTTTCCTTCAGATTTTCCATCGCAACCAATTAGAAAACTTTCCCTCCCTTAAAAGCATGAAAATATGTTTGCGTGTGTGTGATGGGGCGGGAAGGGAGGGAGAAGGTTTTGTTGAGTGTGTGTACGATATTTTCCTCCCCCCTTTCCCCCCCCCCCTCTCTCTCTCTCTCTCTCTCTCTCTCTCTCTCTCTCTCTCTCTCTCTCTCTCTCTCTCTCTCTCTCTCTCTCTCTCTCTCTCTCTCTCTCTCTCTCTCTCTCTCTCTCTCTCTCTCTCTCTCTCTCTCTCTGCCAACAAAGTCATGCGTAGTAGCAACGGGGTCGTTTCTGTCAGTTTTAACGTCTGTTCGGTTATTGCCTGTCAATATCCCATTCTCTCTCTCTCTCTCTCTCTCTCTCTCTCTCTCTCTCTCTCTCTCTCTCTCTCTTTGGCTTTACGACTCTTTCCCTCCGTTTCCTTCCTTCCTTGCAGTTTCCTCTTCCTCTTCCTCTTCCTTCAGCCGTTTTCATCCTTCCCTCTCTTGCTTTTTATTTCTCTTCAACACTTGGCAAGACCGAAAGAGAGAGAGAGAGAGAGAGAGAGAGAGAGAGAGAGATTAACCTGACGTATACCATCGCGAATAGGATCATAGGTAGAACATAGGTCATTGGTCCCTTTCCCCTTTCATGACCTCATTACACAATTCTCCATAGACACGAAATCACACAACTTCAACTGTCATCCGTGCCTGTTCACCATCATTTCTCCTATATCTTTATCCCCCATACCGTTTCCCTTTCTCTTTATATTCTTTTCCCATCCCTTGTTTACCCTCTGTACCTTTACCCCCCATCCTTCCCTGTTTACCTTTCCTTCTTCTATTTTCATCTCCCTTCCTTTGTCCACCATTACTTCCACTGTACTTATCCCCCGTTCGTTGTTTTCCTTTCCTCCGCTACCTCCTTCCTTTATGAGCAGTCCTTCCATTTCTAACAAAGAACAAATGGATGGAGCGTGATAACGAGAGGCGTCCAAATTGCCTCAGTTTGCCTTGCCTCGAAAAGTAAAGAAAGAAAGGTTGGGGGCTTAACCGATAACCGCGCGTAACCTCAGTGCTCATCTCCTTGCTGTATGTGATAATGTCAGAGTATCCAGACGCTTTATACTACTGCTATAAATACTACTACTACTACTGTTACTACTACTACTTCTACTACTACTGCTACTACTCACGTTTACAAGCCTCTACTCACCTCCTCTCTCTCCTATTCCTCTCTTCTCTCGCTCACCCTCCCTCCGCTCCACTTCCTCCCCCTTCATCCCTCCCCCTTTCCCTTGCCTCCCCCTTTTCTCTCGGCGCCTGCTGTCTCCCTTGAGGTCAGTAATTACCTTCAGAGTGATAATTAACGGCGCCTAATTATGTTCACTGATTGGCTACGTCGATATGAAACACGAGGCGGCGACCGTGGGGGTGGAGATAGTGATGATGGTGGTGATGAACGTGGTTGCAGTGGTGATGATGGTGGTGGTGGCTGTATGGTAGTGGTGATGGTGGTTATAGAGGCCATTGATAGTGTGGTGGTGGTTTTGTTGTTGGTGATGGTGGTTATAGTGGTGTCGGTCATTGCATTTTGGTACTGGTTGTTGTGGTGGTGTTCTGGTGGTAGATAATAGTTCTTGTTGTTGTTGTGGTGGTGATAGTGATGGTAGTGATAGTGGTGATGGTGGGGTTGGTGCATTGGTGGTGATAATAGAGATAATGATGATGATAATAATAATAATAATAATAATAATAATAATAATAATAATAATAATAATAATAATAATAATAATAATAATAATAATAATAATAATAATAATAATAATAATAATAATAATAATAATAATAATAATAATAATAATAATAATAATAATAATAATAATAACAGAAAGAAAAAGTGAAATACATGTAGCAAAATATAAATATCAAATCGAATCATCGTAGCCACCCACCGCGCATTACTCGCGTTACGACCGTGCATTGTTGGTCATTGTTATTCATGGCGCGGCGACGATGCGATAAACACTAATAAATGTTGTTGTTCCGAATAAATCACATTCGACTCCGCCACCAAGCAAAACAACAACAACAACAATACAATCAAAACACCAACATCAACAGCATTAAACACTAAAACAACACCATACACACAAGTATCAGTAGCGACAATAACAACAAAAACACGACAAAAAATATCTAGAAAACAAATAACGTCACCATCAAACCATTTCGACAATAACAAGAAGAAAATCAACAACCACAAAAAAACACAAATAACAGGAACATCAATAACAGACATAAATAAGCCTAATTACAGAACAAAATAGTCAACAAAAGCAATCTAATAAAACAGAACAAAAATTACGCTCACATACTTCTAAATAAAACTCATTAACAGAACATGAAAAGGATCTACAAATATACAAATTCCACTAATAAAGATGTGCTACAATGTCTCTCTCTCTCTCTCTCTCTCTCTCTCTCTCTCTCTCTCTCTCTCGCGGCGGTAATTATTAGAAAGAAGATTATGTGTAGCCTAATCCCCCGTTTCCCGAGCTCATGCCACCCCGCAAAGAACGATTTTATAATAAGGTTTGTGGAGTTTCCTATCTCTCTTTTTATTTTTCCCCTGTCCTTTTACCCCTGCTCTTTATAAACGCCATTATCGTTTATATACTGCGCCCCCTCCTCTGGTCACACTTAACTGCTTAGCCTATTATTACAGATACCATTCCTTCCTCTATTATGTATTCTACTTCGACTATTATTGCTGCCGCTATCACTTCTACTACTAAGGCCACAATCACTATGACCCCATTTCCACAACTTCTGCTACTTCCACCGCCATTACGGGCGCCACTATGATTATGGAGCAGTAAGATTTACCATGTTATAGGCTTTTAGCGTTTATGCGTGTAATAAAACGAGCGCTACGTAACTTATGATTTAGTACACCATTCAGTAGCTCTTCTGGCTGCTGTGGGCGTGGTGGGCCTGACCTTACGTAAGATGATGAATCGTAGCATCACATACAATAACATCGCCTAGCATGACCCAGCAGGAACCATATATTACACATTCACGGCTTCCATAACTTCGGTGCCTTTATTAATGATGCTAATACTACTACTACACTTACGAATAAACACTAAAGAAATAAAAGAAAACATAGAGAACATTAGCATTAAGAAAGGAGAAGAAAAGGAAGTGGAGGAGGATGGAAGAGCAGGAGGAAGAAGAGAGAAAAGAGTGAAAGAGAATATGAAAGAGGAAGTAGAGGAGAAAGAAGTGGAAGAGGATGTGAGAAAAGGAGAAAGAATAGTGTGCCAATACCTGCATCACCACCACCTCCACTGCCTCTACCACCACCACCATCACCACCACCATCACCATCACCACTACCCCCACTGCAAGATAGGTAAGATCAGGTGATAGAATATTACAGCCAGGTGTACTCTTATCTATGAATAGCCAAATCGCTTCAAAAAATATCTGAAATAAAGATTACGATAGGAGCTTGCTTATTTTTATCTATCTCTTTGTAATATTTGTGCATGAGGTGATGGAACGTTAGGGAAATTCAGATTATATTAACAGAATACAAGACAAATATATTTTACACACCTTGTCTATTGTATGTTACGTGCTAGAAATATTTCAGCCGTGAACAGTCTTCTTTGAAATATCCATACATATCCATACTCATTGATTTTTAAGAATAGTTGACACTGCAAAACTACAAAGCAGCATTTCTTTTTTCCTCTCTTCGCCTGTGCTCTTTAGTGTATTGTAATAAAATGTTTCATCCGATAGTAGATTGTTTATAAAGAAAAACCGATACATGCCGTGCCTAAATATGAAAAAAAATGAAACTTAAAGAAAAGACTTCCATCCTTCTTTCCTTATAGAGTTGTCCCCCCCTTGACGGGAACACGGCCCTTTGTCTTTCATTGCCCATAAACGGTTTGCGGGATCGGTCCGTACGAGGATGAGGAAGAGGAGGAGCGACGTGATTGGCGGAGAGAAAAGAAGGCAACCCATTATTTTCCCTCCCTCCAGTCTATTGGTACGGGGATAGGCGTTATTTCTCTTCATTAGTAAATAAAAACCTAAACTCATTTGGCTCTCCCTACTGCTTCTATCAATCTAAATTATTCTCTCCTTATTACATATCTCTCTCTCTCTCTCTCTCTCTCTCTCTCTCTCTCTCTCTCTCTCTCTCTCTCTCTCTCTCTCTCTCTCTCTCTCTCTCTCTCTCTCTCTCTCTCTCTCTCTCTCTCTCTCTCTCTCTCTCTCTCTCTCTCTCTCTTCATTAGTACGGTATCAGGCCACACGGTATGTTATGTTGTTCCTATTCGGTTCTCTTTTCCTCTTCGTTATAAAGCCATTAACGTTTCCAGCTTCCTCTGGCTCTTATTCCTTCCCTTCATCACCCAGTCAGTACGGAAGCCTTTCTCTCTTTCTTCATTAGTGGGTATAGGCAGACAAAATACTCTATCCTATTTGTATAAGTGTCCCTTTTATTTCTCATTTACGTAGCTACCGGAGTCACAAGTTACACGATCCGATTTGTATTTTTTTCCTTTATCATATTATAAGGTCTGTCTCAGCATTCCTTCATCTAATAGTTGCTGGGGGGGGGGGGGGGTTCAATTGTGTTTCTCGTGGTTTTGTATTACCACATCTTTATACCCCACCATTTTTTTTAACAACAAAGGAGACAGCTCAAGGGCATAAAAAAAGGAAACAATAATAAAAAAAAACGCTACTCGCCGCTCTTTAAACGCTTCCTTTCTTATCTCTATTATACAGTAAGTAGTTTTTTTTCCTTATCACCCCCTCCCCCAACCTTACATCCACACACGTAGCGTAATAAGATCCACCATTCAGTTTGTATTGTTCTTCCTCCACAATTCATCAACACAAAGATTCTCTCAAGTTTTCGATAACGATGACACCAGCACACTCGGTGATCAGGCTTAGTTATGTAAAGTCTGCGTCATTTGTTCTTCATTACAAAGCTATTGGCATCAAAATGCACGCCATCGAATATATTACACCATATTTTTCTCACCTCATAAGTAACGTGCGCCTCTCTTTCCCTTTTCTTCTGCTTATCTTCTTTCTTTCTCTCTCTTTCATGGCTAGACTATTAACGTGTGTTCCTCCAATTCATATTAATTTCCTTTTTCACTAGATTTGTATACACGTTTCACTCCTTTTCTTCAATGGCAAGTCATCAACTCAAACGTTACTTCATCCCCTCTCTCTCATTCCCCCTTTCTTCCATATCAAGCAATTGGAGTCATAAGGTACTCTCTCTAATTCCTCGCACCTTCCCTTATCCCCTCATCAGTACACGCCTCTCCGTCTCCCTCTTCTTTCCACTTACAAGAGCGCGAAGCCAGCTCCTCCATTTGCTAAGACTCCTCCTCCTCCTCCTCCCCGCACCCTCGCTCACGCCCTCCGGAGCTTCGCACAATCCTCTTTACTCTCATTAAGGCCTGAAATGCCTCTTCTAATGCCTCCACTCCGAGATCCTTATTTAGGCCATGTTACTTAGGCACTCCAAACCTCTTATTTTTCTCTGAATTACACTATAAGATGACACTACATAAGGCTTAACATTCGAATAAGTTGACTAGCAAGGTATTAGATGTAGGAAGTGTTGGGTTATATACGAGGAACGTTATTTGCTCTCTCCAATCCGCTTATCCGCCTTCTTTAAAGTATACTACGAAATTACTTTAAATACATGGTTGATAAGGTTTGAGATTTAAGGAGAGACAGCGGAGATGTAAGAGGAAACAAGAGGACAGTAATATTCTCTTTTCCATTCCTCTTACTCCTCTCTCAGTGCCACTACGAGAGGACACAATCTAATGTTTTGAATGTTGAGGATACGTGGGTGAGAAAATATTGCGAGATGTGGGGAAGGTGGGACAAAATATGAGAAAACCAGAGTAAAGGAGACGAAGAGGACTGGAAGGAGAGTGAAATTGAGTGATACAGCGCATTAGGCGACGATTACGGATGTGGAATATCTACACACACACACACACACACACACACACACACACACACACACACACAAAACAACACACTCAAAACAAACAAGCAAACACAAACAAACTAAAAACACACAAAACAACGTACACACATGGACCACAACCCTACGTACTAAGAAGAACACATTACGCACTATAACATGTTAGGACGAAGCAAGACAAAGCATCTGGATAAACCTCGACGTATGATTAAACACAGACAGGTAAGGTAGTCAGGTGTGCGGCCCCCTGACGACACCTTACTGAACCGACGTAGCCAGGTTAATTAAGTCCTCCGGATCGCCTGAACGTGAGGACAAGAGGAGGGACAATGGCAGGACGGGAAGGAAACATGACCAGGACTGCATAATTAACGTGTGTGTGTGTGTGTGTGTGTGTGTGTGTGTGTGTGTGTGAGTTCGAGAGAGATAGACAAACACAAACAGAAAATCACACGCAGTCAGACAGAAAAACAAACTAACATTACTAGAAAGACAGACCAGCAACTACATTAAAAATATTTCCTCACCAGTAAAAAAACATCCAAAGCTGAAAATAAATGGACACTGTAATGGACAAAAGCAAAAAATGAAAAAATAAATCCAACATACCTTAAACATAACCTTCTATATACCTTTCCCACCGTACGTTACCTCATGAAAATCTAAGGACTGAGCGACCCAGAATTCATTATCCAAAGAGGAGAAACGAAGAAGTACTCACAACACACATCCTTTCAGACCTTCCCATTATGCGGCCGCAGAAGCCAGCAAGCAATCGAGCAAGTACCATCACATTTCTCATCACACCTTTCCATTCTATATATATACAAAAGCAAGTAACAAGCAAGTCCTAACACGCGTCTCTTTATACTATCCCATTCCATAGTCACACAAAACACAAACCAACAAGCAAGTCTCTACGTACGTGTATAGTCACCAAGCCCAGCAAGCGAGTCTTAGCGGGTCTCACCTACCCTACATACACCCTCCCTCTCTCCCTTCAACACAGCCCGCCCTTACGAGAACGCTCCTGAGTTCAACAAGTCCCATTTCGCCCTAAGTCATCCTCTCTTTGCTGCGACCTCCACTCACTCCTCAGGGCCGCTTCTCGTCCCCTGGTGGGTCGTTTCAGTCCAAGTCAACTGCTTAAGATGTCGTTTTGCTAAGGTTATGTCGCCCTAATCATGGCTGGGGCGCATCGTTAGCAGTTACACGGTACCGGCGGAGGCGCGGAGACGATGAAGGTGACCCCAATAGCAACTCAGGCAAGGTTAGTTAGTGTGGGACCTGAACGGTGGGATAGGAAGGTGCCTACGGAAGGGGGGGAGGAGTTTGTTTGTGTTGTGCTGTGAGTGTGTATGTGTGTGTGTGTGTGTGTGTGTGTGTGTGCGTAGTTAGGTAGGCAGTAATACGGAAAGAAATCATACATAAACAAAACGAAATACAGCATACATTTAATAAACGAATAACAATATGGAATGGAATAAGATATGAAAAAAATATGAAAAACAGAAAAAATCAAAGAAAGGAAAAAAATATATATATACACACGAAACAGCGAAAACAACAACAACCCCAAAAATGTAAGAAAACACGAACTACAACAATGAGTAATGAAAATAAAAGTATAAAAAAATAGTAAGGTAAAAAAAACGAGTGAAGAAAAAGAAAAAAAGAACGAAAAACAAGGAGAAAACCCCCCCAGTGAAATAGAAGGATAAAAGGATAAAAGACTGAGTGTTAAAAAAAAGAGAAACACAAATGCCAGCCAGGTTATGAATATCTGCAGTTATGGTTTGTTTCATGGCACTCAGGGAATTAGGCTAAGTGGAGAGCCCGCTTTTATGTGAGTGATAGGACCGACTCAACGCTATGGCGGAGAGAGAGAGAGAGAGAGAGAGAGAGAGAGAGAGAGAGAGAGAGAGAGAGAGAGAGAGAGAGAGAGAGAGAGAGAGAGAGAGAGAGAGAGAGAGAGAAAGAATAGTTACTCAATCATATCTTTAAAGCACACACACACACACACACACACACACACACACACACACTTACAGTACATAACAAAATTCCCATGAAAACTGTCACAGAAAAAAAGCAACATTGAGAGCTAAATTGCCTCTTCAAACGCAGCCCATTGAGCGGCAAAGGCTTATTGAAAACAGCACGCAAAGAGGATCCAATGCGATGTTTCCAAGCACCGCATATCTCATCGACCCTCTCGGTGTTTGCTGCTGCTCGGAAAAAAGATAAGAAAAAATACTCAAATAAGGAACATAAAAGAAAATGCCAAATACCATGGAGGGGTAAACTCGTCGCTTAATTCGTGTATGCAGACACCTGAAACCGAAAAATGACGCCATATATAAGATTTTTTTTATTTGTATACAAGGACTAAAGTAGAAATATCACGGAACAGTAAGAAAATATGCCTTGTAGTTCGTCATTCCCTCTCTCATCCATCTTTCCACTCCCCTACCTCTCTCTCTCTCTCTCTCTCTCTCTCTCTCTCTCTCTCTCTCTCTCTCTCTCTCTCTCTCTCTCTCTCTCTCTCTCTCTCTCTCTCTCTCTCTCTCTCTCTGACTTTCCTCCTCGTCTAACCTTCATCAAACACCAACCTTCCCCACCGCTCCCTCATCTCTTTTCCTCCCTTTTTTTTCCCTGTTCACCATCATAGAACATTTTCATTTGCCCCTATTCTCCCTTATCCCCATTGCCTTCTTTTTCCTTAAATCACATCCTGCTCCTTTCTTTCCCTTCTTTCCTCTTTTCTTCCCTCACCCTTCCCTTCACCACCTGTACTACCTTTTCCTATCTCCCCTTTCCCTTTCATTCACCATCATCTTCTCCCTAAGACTCATTGACTCTTTTCCACGGCTCTCATATTCTCTTTCTCTCCCTCCCTCCCTCCCTTCTTTCCTTCCCTTTCAATAAATTCATCACCAGTACAGCTTCCCCCTCACCCCCCCCACACACACACAAACACCCCACGTCGAAAAATGTAAACAGAAAAAAAGGAAAAATGGCTTGAGTTAAATGAGTGTACGATCAAAAAAAGATGATGGATAAAAATTGATCCAGCGACACCTGATATTAATTAATCGGAACAGGTTGCATAAATCCGGCCATTCAATGTCTCCTCCGGGCCTAATTAACGAGCCAGGTGGGGGGGAGAGAGAGAGAGAGAGAGAGAGAGAGAGAGAGAGAGAGAGAGAGACCTATAAGCACTAACATGGACTTTCGCACACACACACACACACACACACACACACACACACACACACACACACACACACACACACACAAAGCTGGCTAATGTGATGGTGGTGATGACGATGATAATGATGGTGATGATGATGGTGATGATGATGGCGGAGGAGTTTTTTTATGGTCAGCACAGAAAAAAATAAAGTCAGGCAGAGAGACACAAGTTAAAAAGGAAAAACTCAGCATCGACCAACCCCCGAAAACCACCCCGACCACCACCACCTCCCTCTCTCCCTACCTCTCTCCTTCCTCTCAAGAGCTGTCATCGGATTGGTCAGGCCCGTGATGAGGCAAGGGCTCCGCAAATGGCCGTGATTGGCTGAGACAGAGGCAACAGTCACACAGCCCCGACACACAAAGCAATTTTCAACCATTGTGTTCCTGTTGGTGGAGACTAAGGAAGAGGAGGAGCAGGGGGAGAGAAGGAGGAGGAGGAGGAGGAGGTGGTAATATTTGGGGAGAATAAAGAAGAGGAAGAAACTGATACTAGAGAGAAATATGAGGGGGAAGAGAAAGAAGTAAGATTAGGAGGATGGAATGAATTATAGGCAGGAGGAAGGAAAAGAATGAAGTAATGGACGGAGAAAGAGTAGTAGGAAGAAGAGGAAGAGAACAAGGAAGAAAGAAAACAATGGTAAAGAGGTGAGGAAAAAGTTGGAGAAGGTATATGAGAAAGAAGAGAGGAAGCGGAAAAGAAAGATAAGGACGAAGAGTATACGGAGAAAACTGAAGCGAATGGGGAAGAGGGAAAATAGGGAGAAAAAAAATACGTAGGAAATGGAAGATAAGGGAATAAAAAGAAGCAATATTAGGAAAAGGGGAAGAAGCATAAAGTGGAAAATGAGGAGGAATAAAGGATTCGGAAGAGGTGGAAACAGATACAAAAACGAGGGAGAAGGAAGAGAAGTATAAGAAGGAGCAGGAGGAGACGAAGGAGGAGGAGCAGGATGGCAAATTGACTATGATTGCTGGGCGTTGAGATTTAAGCATTGCCATTCTCCGCATTGGCCGCAGAGTGATGACGCAGCGTGTATTTGCCGGCGATTGGTGATTGTTGGGCCCGCGGCTGCTGACGTCACTGGCGCCTCAACCGTGCATGCCAAGGAGTGGAGTAGGAGGAGGAGGAGTAGGAGGAAGAGGAAGAGAAGAACGAGGAGGAGGAGGAGGAGGAGGAGGAGGAGAAAGGAGGAGGAGGAGGAAGAAGATAAGTATATGAAAATGAAAATATGATGATGCCGGTGATTATGATAATGATGACAAAGAAGAAGAAGAAGAAGAAGAAGAAGAAGAAGAAAAGAAGAAGAAAAGATGAAGAAGAAAAAGAAGAAGAAGAAAAAGAAAAAGAAGAAGAAAGGATGGAGAAAAAGAAGAAGAAGAAGAAGAAGATGAAGAAAAACAGGGATAGGAGAAAGAAGTAGAGAAGAATGAGGACATGGTTGAAAACAGAAGATACGGAAATAATGACGAGATAACAGAGGAGAGAAAGAGGGAAACGCAGGGTGAGATGATGAAAAAGAGGAGAATGAAAAAGAGAAAGAAGGGGAGAAAGCGGGAGAGCTATGAAGAAGAGATAAAAGGATGAGGAGAAAAGAGGAGGAGGTGGGGGAGGAGGAACAGGAGAATAGAAAGAAAACAAAAAGAAAGAGGAAATCAGGGAATAGCTTGAGAAAAAGAATGAATACTGAAGAGGGGAGAAAGGGAGTTAAGACACAGATGGAGAAAATGGAACGAGAAGAAAAAGAGGATGAAGATGAAGAGACAGAAAGAGAAGACTAGGAGGGTAAAGTCAGGCAACGTCAATATATCGGAGGAAAAAGTTTCAGGTCCGTTAAAATAACTAAGCGACGAAAATCATTACAAGGTGAAACCAGTACCCTCCTCTCTCTCTCTCTCTCTCTCTCTCTCTCTCTCTCTCTCTCTCTCTCTCTCTCTCTCTCTCTCTCTCTCTCACTCACTCTCCATGTCTCTCTCTCGCGAAAATTCATGAAGGATTTACGAGCGTTGAGGAAACTCGGTTATTTTTTTTATTCGCTGCCCCGCCGACAACGAACGAGAGGCCGAGCCATGAAACGTAGGTGTAAAAACGACACAACAGGATCCAGACAGGTATTCATCCCTCTTCCACCTGGCCTGAAAGACTGAAAGAAAGAGATAGAATGAAATATACAGAGATACATGTATAAACTCAGACAGACAGGATGACAGACAGACAGACAGACAGACAAACAGACGGACAGACAATTTGCCACTACGTTACAGAATACTTCAAGGGAGAGAGATAATTGACACAGTGACGGACACATAAAGAGAGAGAGAGAGAGAGAGAGAGAGAGAGAGAGAGAGAGATCTTTTATCAATTTTTTAATGTTCGTGTAGAGATTGTATTGAGTACTTGAATCTCTCTCTCTCTCTCTCTCACAACTCTATCTTTCTATTAATCTCTTTCACTCGCACACACGACACACACACAAGCGCGCACACACACACACACACACACACACACACACACACACACACACACGCGCGCACACATGCACACACAGACACATCCGCACAATTTTAACTTCAATCTGGCGTTGGAATGAAGCCAGAAGCGAGTAACAGAGAGAGAGAGAGAGAGAGAGAGAGAGAGAGAGAGAGAGAGAGAGAGAGAGAGAGAGAGAGAGAGAGAGAGAGAGAGAGAAAATAATAGAGCAGGAATGATACGCAGAACTCTGGGTTGACATTAACTTCCACAGAATCCACAGGAAATTTCTCCCCTCCTGCCCTACTTCCTTCCTCCCCTCGTCCCCTCCTTCCGTCTCCGTTTCCTTTTTCTCCTCTCCTTCTTTCCCTCGTTCCTCCTTCCTTCCTTCCTTCCTTCCGTCTTCCTTTACCCGTTTTACACTAACCTTCTGTTCCTCTCTCCTAATAGTTTTTTTTTCCTTTCTCTCTTTCTCATTCCCTTGAACATCACAGCGGTCCATTGGAATTGAAGTCTCGTTTACAGGCCATGCGTCTACATAGCATTCCATTAAAGTCAGGGAATGTGTATAAAGTCACAGTATTAACACACACACACACACACACACACACACACACACACAAGAGAGGTAAAACTTCCTCACAACGGGAAATGGGACGGCCGACTCTGGTTCCATTTCATTTTGTACACATATGTATTTCCTTCTGGGAGTGCAACATCATCCTTCTCTCTCTCTCTCTCTCTCTCTCTCTCTCTCTCTCTCTCTCTCTCTCTCTCCCCATTTTTATCTATCTACATATCTATTCTATACACATATACATTCAGGGAGATAAAATGATCCGAGGAGGTATGAAAATAAATGTGTTAATGTAAAAACAAATAAATAATGAAAGAAAAAGGAGCTGCAGTAATGGTGCTTATATAAATGAGTGTGGAATATTATACAGTTTGTCTGGTGCAGGGAAGGAATTTAAAGGAAAAACAATACCTGAAATCCCTCAAAGCGCCGATGTCTTTTCTGCCGTTATGATTTCTTTTATTGTCGTATTATTAATTGGTTTTTATTATTATCATTATCATCTTCTTTTGTTTCCATGATTGTCACTCCTGTTATTATTACTCTTACACTGTTTTACGTAACCATTTCTCTCTCTCTCTCTCTCTCTCTCTCTCTCTCTCTCTCTCTCTCTCTCTCTCTCTCTCTCTGAGCTGACGAAATTAATCCGATTTGAATTATTATCCGTCTACAGATTTTATTTTAAACTCCAGAGTTCGGCAGGTGTGTGTGTGTGTGTGTGTGTGTGTGTGTGTGTGTGTGTGTGTGTGTGTGTGTGTGTGTGTGTGTGTGTGTTTTGTAGCTCCATCATTCAACAATAAAATAAATGCAACTTCTCATCAAACTATTCAACATTTCTACACTCATCCTCCTCAAGAGACGTGTTTATATGTAAAGCATTTTCGGAGCTGCAATAGAGAGAGTCATGGGAAGGATGATGACGAAGAATAATTTTAAATGTTTTGGAGAGAGAGAGAGAGAGAGAGAGAGAGAGAGAGAGAGAGAGAGAGAGAGAGAGAGAGAGAGAGAGAGAGAGAGAGAGAGAGAGAGAGAGAGAGAGAGAGAGAGAGAGAGAGAGAGAGAATATACATATATGAAATGAATTTCAACACTGTCGAAAAAAGTTAACTTCTCATTACCTTACGATGAAGCGGCTCGATTAACTCTAGAAAACATTTTTCAAATTTGATAACAAAATGCGAAAAAAATACACAACACAACCTCCTCTCTCTCTCTCTCTCTCTCTCTCTCTCCACCTATTAATGCATCTATCTATTTATCATTCTTTCTCTCTATCTATCCGTCGATCTATTCATCTATCTCTTTGCTTCACCTCACGTCCCTTAGCTTCTAACGTTCTTACATTCCTCGCAAAACTAATAATTTCCCCGCGTTACACTTCGCTCTCCGGCTCATTCCTCCTCTTTTCCTGGTTAGCGAAACGAAGCCGGGCCGCGGAGATCCTGAAACACCATTACGCCAGCCAGTTCCGTCCCGCGCACTTGCCCGCCTAACCGAATGAAAATGCAACACGATTAGTTAAGAAAAGAAATTATTATGCTAATAACCCTCGCCGCCTCGTCTACCCGCCACCACGCCTCCTGTTTTTCTTTCTGTCTCCATCTGTCTGTCTCTCTGTCTGTCTGTCTGTATATTCTACGATTTAATATCTTTTGCGGTTAGAAATAAGGCCGAGAGAGAGAGAGAGAGAGAGAGAGAGAGAGAGAGAGAGAGAGAGAGAGAGAGAGAGAGAGAGAGAGAGAGAGAGAGAGAGAGAGAGAGAGAGTAAATGAATCTTGGCTTGACATCCCCGTAGAGTCAAACAAGATGATGATGAGGCTAAAGAACACACGAGAGAAAGAAGGATATTATTGCTATGCTATCCTATCCATATCAGTCCTGTCACTCCTTTTACTTATCGGTCTACCTTACATATACAAAGATGCACGAGGGATGCTTTTCTTCGTACACACTACCAATCTTGTAATGTTCTTCCCTTTGCTGATCTGCCCCTCCTACGTACACAAAAGGAAATAAGAGAAGGGAAGGGAAATTTATGCCATCCTATCACTTTCAATCCTGTCCTTCTCTGTTGATGTATACCGTAGTCGTAGCAGATTAGGGTGGGCCAAAGGAAAGCCAGCAAGAGACACCGAGAGAGAGATGGAGTGCGAGTAAGGACAGGCGAAGGAGCACCCACAAAGAAGGAGGGAGGGAAGGAGGAGTGACAAGCAAATGAGGAAGCACGGAGAAGCCGAGAGGACAGGAGCACACACAGAGGGGGGAAGGAGAGGCACAGGAGCAGACGCAAGGGAGGAAGTGCTTGCCTGGTTTTTGCCTCTCGCTGCCCTGCATACCTTCCCAAGGGACGGAGACGCCACCGAGGGCCAGATGGGTAAATCTTCCTTATCTTCACGACCCGAGGCGCTGAAGGGTGTATCTTTCTTGCAGGAGGAGGAGGAGGAGGAGGAAAAAAAAGGAAAAAGGAAAGCAAAAAAGGACGTGAAGGAGAAGTAGGAGTAGGAAGATAAGAGACTACAAAGGTTAAGAAAGTGAAAAAAAAATAGAGGAAATGCGAAAAAACAGGATAATGCGTCTGTGAATGATGATGAGAAGGAAGAAGAAGAGAAGAACGAGGTGGTGGTGGTGGTGGTGGTCGGGGAGGAGAGTGTGGGGAGGTGGGAAGTCGGAAATGAAGATAAGATAAGCGAATTTAGAATGCGAAAGAAGATGAGAGCAAAAAAGATAATCATATTTACAGAGGAACAAAGAAAGACGAATATCTAACCAGTGAGAGAGAGAGAGAGAGAGAGAGAGAGAGAGAGAGAGAGAGAGAGAGAGAGAGAGAGAGAGAGAGAGAGAGAGATCAAGCAAAAGCAAACAGAGAGAGAAAAAGGAGAGACGGAAGAATGGAGCGGATGGTAAATGTGCGAGAGGGGAAAGTGGAATAAGTAATGGGAAGGGAATAAAGGAGGAGGAGTAATATAAGAGAAAATACTGGGAGAAGATAAAAACAGGCAGATAAGCGGACAGTGAGAGGCGAAAAGGGAAAGCAGGAAGAAATAAAGAAAGAAAAGAAGGAGTAAGGAAGGAAGACATGAGTAGGAAGAAAACAATGGAGGAAAGTTAAGAAAGCAAAGAGAAAAGTAGGAGAGAAGGGAGGAATGGAGAGAAGGAAGACAGAAAGGGTGAGCTAAATATCAAATGACAGAAAGGCAAGAATGGAAAACGAACAAAAGGGAGGAAGCAAGGCAAAGAGAAATACAAGAAGGAAGGAAGAAAAAGAACAGGTGAAGGAAGGAAGTAGGAGAAGGTAAGTAGCGTGGCAGGAACGAAGACGGGAAGCAAGGAAGCAAAAATAAATAGACGGAAAGAAAAAAAAGTCAAAGGAAAAGGCGAAAAAGGTAGAGAGGAAGCAGAAATGCAAACAGAAATACACGAAGCAAGGAAGAAAAAGAACAGATGAAGGAGGAAGGAGAAAGACGCGCGGCAGGGAGGAAGTAAAGGACACGAGAAGAAGGAAGGAGGAAGGAGGGAAGGCAGGAAGGAAAAGAGGAAGAAGAAAGGAAAAAGAAAATAAACAGAAGAAATGTATAAAAGTAGAGAAATGAGGGAGGCACAAATAGGTAAAGGAAGGTAGAAAAAGAGCAGTTGAAGAACGATGAAGGTAAATAGCGTGGCAGGAAGGAAGTCAGGAAATAAGAAGGAAAATAATAAACAAATGAGAAGATAAAATAAGTGAAAAAAGCAACGAGGTAGAAAGGAAGCAGAGAGGCAGACAGAGACACATGAAGGAAGGGAGAAAAACAGGATAAGAAAGGAGGAGGAGGAGGAGGAGGAAGGTAAGTGGCGTGACAGGCAGGAAGGCAGGAACTAAGGGAGGAGGTCAGGAAAGAAAGAAATGAAAAAAAAAATGGAAGTAGAAATAAATTAAAAGAGAAGACGAAACACAGACAGAAAATCATGAGGGAAGAACAAAAAAGTAAATGAAAATACGCATGAAAGTAAAAACAAAAGGAGAGAGAGGACGAAACACAGACAGAAATACATGTAGAAAGAAAGGAAGAAAAATAACAGGTGGAGGAAGGAAGGAAGAAGGGGGGAGGAGGAGGAAGGAGGTAAGTGGCGTGGCGGGAAGGATGGGAGGGAATAAAAACAAATGGTAGGGAAAACAGAGTTCATTAGGACGCGCGTCGCCTCGTAAAGTGTGTCTCTCAGGGCCTTTATTGGACGGGAAAACTGGATCAACACTCAGGGTAATGCCAGACACATATGGAGCTATTCTCTTCGTTACCGTCAGCTCTCCCTCCCTCTCTCCTTTACTTACAATTCAATCCTCCTCTCTTTCCCCTTCTCTTCCTCTTCTCGTCTACTCTCACTCCTGTTATCCTGCAAACCTATAATATTTCTGCTCAAGCCTTCTCTCTCTCTCTCTCTCTCTCTCTCTCTCTTCTTTCTTCCCACTCTCTGTTGTTCTTCCATTACTTACTGTGTTGCTGTTTCTAGTCCATTCATTCGTTCTTTATTTTCTCTGCCTCTTCCTCACTACACATGTTATTTTTTCACTCAATTTTCTTCCGTTGCCTTCAGTTCTAACATAAGTATTTTCCTTCCTTATTTGATGTAGATGCCTTTTTCCAGTCCTTTGCATCCTCGTTACCTTCGCCTGTCCCTCCTTGACCTTTGTTACTTTATCTCCCCCCTTGGTAATGTTTCTCTCTTCTTCATTTTTCTCCTGGCCTTCCCTTCCTCTTTCTTTTTTCTATCTCTCATCTTTTGTAGTCCTCTCACGATACTATTGCTCGTCATCTTCCCTGTCTCTCTTTCCCTACGTTTTTTTTTTACCTTCTTATCCTCCCTTCCCATCATTTACATTTCAACCGTTTACTTCCTTCCGTTCGTTCTGTCTCAACCTTTGTTCTATATCTTCCCCAACCTCTTCCTCGATACTTCTCCTTCCTCACACCTTCCCGTTCTACTCCGGTTCTCCTCCTTTCCTTCTTTCAATGTGTTCAATCCCTAAACCTTACCTCCTTCTATATCTCCAATCCCTCTCCTTACCTTCCTTTATCTGCCATTTCTCCTGCCACTTATCTTCCTCCTCCCCTATACATTAATTCCTAACGCTCCCCTTTCACCCTGTCTCTAATCCTGTTCTTCCTCTAGACTATCTCCACCTTCCTTATCCCTCCTTGCTATACCTTCTTCTCCACCTCCTCTTCTACTTCCCATTTTGCGGTAGTTTTCCCTTGCGCCCTAAATCCTGCCGACTCTACATGCCTCCTGAGAGCTGAAGTAGAGCATCGTCGACCCTCCGCCGAGATGTAGCCACGCACACAACGCGTCTCCTTCCTCCTAACATGTATATCAACGAGTCTCAAGAGTGCCGTGTAGGGGCTCGGCGCGTGGTCATTGGTGAGGAGGGAGGGAAAGGGAGAGAGAGGGAGAGAGGAAGCAGAAGGAGGGATGGAAGTACAGGGAAGGAAGGAGGGCAAATGTAATGTGAAAAGGTCAACATTAAAGAAAAGTAGGAGGGGGAGGAAAAAAGAAAGAAAAGAAAGGAAGGCAGGTAAATAGGGATAGGAAAAACAGGAAGGTAAGGTAGAGGAGGGAAGAAGGGAAGGTGGAGAAAGAATTGGAAGGTAAATGTAGAGTGAAAAAGTTAACAGTCAGGAAACGTAGGAGGGAGAGGAAAACCGAAAGAAGAGGAAAGAACACAGGTAAAGAGGGAAAGAAAAAAATAGGAAGAAAGATAATATGAGGGAAGAAGGAAAACTGGAGAAATAAGTGGAAGGTAGAAGGAAGGATGACTGATAAAAAGGA
>NC_066543.1:3228512-3241012 GCF_024679095.1 Eriocheir sinensis
TGTTTCCGCCCGAGCGCTGCCATGCAATCCCTCAATTCAGGTTCAGCGGAGGAGAAGCAAGGGAGTAACAGGCGCCGGAGGAAACTTTAGTGGTGGTATAAACTCCAGTCGTGCCAGCCAGCTTCCCACTTACTCCTCCGGCCGCGACCTGCCTCCCTGCTGCTGTCCTCCGCACCCACATGTAAGGGATCACGCGCACACGAACTTGGAATGGACGAGAGCTACCGCCTGCATCCACTTACATAAATCCACCCTGGTGTTCTGAACTACGGCTAACTCACCTACCTACCTACATGGATGGACGAGCTACCACTACCATCCACTTAACTCCACCTCGATATTCTAAACCCTATCGCAGTCTACTAATCATGCTACCTAGCTACCATTTACACCCCTCTACACCCAACTCTACGAATCCTTGAGTTATATCACACGCCGCCCCGTACGTGAAGAGGACATTGCTTATCTGCACTACACTCGCTTAAAGAAGGGTTAAGTAGATTTATGGATGACGGGGAAGGTTGGTGAATAGCCCTCTCTTGGGATCTGCCATGTGTAGGTCGTTTATCCTCTTGCAATGCCCCTATAACCATGTGTATCAGTGTGTATTTAGTTTCTCCTCGTCCTCTATAACCTTCCCAAGTGTCCCAACAGTCCCTATCCATTTACCTACTCTACCTTACTGTATCTCATTCCCCACTGGTCTTATCCCTCCATCACCCTCCTGTCTGTTACCCAGCGAATCATTAAGAATATACATCATTCCGTTCACTCATCTACTTCTTTCCTCTCTTCCTCCCTCCCTCCTTACCTAACTACCCATCTACCTAACTATCTACCTACCTGGCAGCTTCTCTCCTTTCCGTCACTCTCTCCCCAAATAACTTAACCCTCCTCGGCCGGTCGTTTCTGGTTCCACGTTAATTTCATCCCCAGGCATTTCTCCTCGCGTCAGAGCCTCGCCGGATAGGGTTGCACACAGGGAAACTTTAGGGCGTTGAGGGATGAGGCTTAATAAATACCCTTGGTTAACGTTGTCGTCGCTTTCGTGGTCTCTCTCTCTCTCTCTCTCTCTCTCTCTCTCTCTCTCTCTCTCTCTCTCTCTCTCTCTCAAAACCCTATTAAAACTTCGCAACGAGCTGGATGGCCTGACGAGCGTTGTTCTTCCGTGACGCTGTGTTCACCGCCGCCGACGCCGAGGGGGTAGAGGCGGTGGTGCTGACGGCCTTGGGAAGCTCAGGACAGATTTTCGTACACTCTTCTATTATGGTGGCGATTCTCTGTGATGGCAGTGGAAGTAAACCCATGATGAACTCTTGGTTAGTTGCAGTGGGACAGAGAAGGGGGGGGGGGGTGACGAAGAGAGGTAGGATGGGAGAGAGAGAGAGAGAGAGAGAGAGAGAGAGAGAGAGAGAGAGAGAGAGAGAGAGAGAGAGAGAGAGAGAGAGAGAGAGAGAGAGAGAGAGAGAGAGAGAGCGAGCAGGCGGAGTGACAAGGAAGTGTGTGTGTGTGTGTGTGTGTGTGTGTGTGTGTGTGTGTGTGTGTGTGTGTGTGTGTGTGTGTGTGTGTGTGTGTGTGTGTGTGTAAATATAGTTTGTGATTTCCGCGTATTTGCTGATCAGGGTATTGGCTATCAATGTGCTGTAACTGGTGCAATCAAATGCTTTTGAATGTATTTCTAACTTAAACGTATATTCAATTTCCCGATACCTGTGATCTCAAATATGAAGCGTTATGTATTTCTTTGCACATTAAAAAAAAAAAATACTTACATCCCCGATTGTAATACTTTCTGTCTTCTATTAATTCGCCACAGATATTAATCATGTAGACTTACGTTTGATTACAATAAAAGTGCACTTGTAGTTTTACAATGAATCCTCGCTTGTTACCTGCGATTCAACTAAGTCTTTCTTTCTCTGCTTTTCCAGGGAAGATTCAACAAGGCAGACAGCTATATTCAATTTCTCTGATATCAATGTTCCTGATGTATCATGCTAATGTATTTACATCTCAAAAAGTAAACCTGTAGTTTTACCAGCAACACTGAATTGGTACATAGGAATGAACTAATATTTAACTTCTTTTCCGTTCCAGGTAAGTGTCCGCGGCGGCCGTCACTCACCGGGACTCACGACGCACACCGGACCGTAAGTCTCCGGCCAGAGCCCCGCTGTGACGCGCCCCTCACAGCTTTGATCCCCGCGCCCAATCGTGCGCGCATTCAACACTTCAAATACGGCGTGAAATCAAATAAAACGTACACGAATGAACGAAACAGAAATCATTGCGGCCACTCACCATATTTTCCCCCCTCGTGTGAAGTGACAATATCAGAGTCGCTTCAAAAGGCTCGCAAATCTTTGTCAACAATGGTAACGCGATGAAATATACAATGACATGGAATTAATAACGAGTTAATCCGATACGCGGCCGCTGTGTGCCCGATCCCAGTGGCAAAAAAAGATAAGGGGAGATGTGGATAGGTAGCGATACGCGCCTGAATGGTTATGCCTGGATTAGGATGGCGAATAAAAGAGGAGGAAAAAGATTGAGACATAAAAGGTTGAAATGTCTGTGTGTGTGTGTGTGTGTGTGTGTGTGTGTGTGTGTGTGTGTGTGTGTGTGTGTGTGTGTGAGCTGGGCGGGGTGGGGGGGGAAAGAGATTATAAATGTAATACGGCAGGCTGAGTGCGTAGACTTTCACGTTCCGGGTAAACGTTTTTGCACACAGTTACCGTTATTTGTAGTTACGAAAGAACATGTATATCAAACACAATATCAGAGGAGCACTTTAAGAGGGCAAAAAAGAAATGAAGTATGGAAAAAATGCTGGAAGGAAGAAAATGATCAACAGAAAGACGAATTCCGAAATAGTTGGAAACAAAAATTATAAAGTAATACTAAAAATCTATAATGTAATAAATAGTATTCACCAAGTAATACTAAAAATTAATAAACGAGCATATATCCCCAAAACATCAAACTTAACACTATTCCCTAATTATTATGGGAATGATTCTACATTAATTAATTGGAAACGAAATGAGCTTTTTTATACGAGAACCAACTTTTTATTTATTTAATGGAATGCAGCTGTGAGGGGGAGAGCTTTAGTGTGTGTCTGTGTGCGTGTGGGTGTGCGCGCGTACGTGTGTGTGTGTGTGTGTGTGTGTGTGTGTGTGTGTGTGTGTGTGAGAGAGAGAGAGAGAGAGACTACAAACTATATGCAGCATTCGTGTTTCGCGTAACAACGGTTGCATCGATTATGTGGTGTTGATTACATCTTGCTGGGTAACGCTGACATTCTCTCTCTCTCTCTCTCTCTCTCTCTCTCTCTCTCTCTCTCTCTCTCATTTTAATCACAAATCATTTATATATACACACACGTCAACCACTACACTCATCTAAACAACCACAACTACCACACGCACTACTGAGACACCCAAACAACGACCATCTTCCTACCATCTAATACGAAACCCACAACAAACACTCCTCCCACCACCACCACCACCACCATACCAACAACAACCACACGTTTCTCACGCACACAACCCTCCTGCTTCTCTCTTCTGATTTATGGTCTTGCCGCCAAGCTGGGACGCGCAAAGACTCGGCTGCTGCAATTCAGAGTGTAGCTGAACTGAGCCCCGGGAGATGGCCGCTGTTCATGAATGCCTAACGAGGAAATTAGCATATAATATTTGTACCCACCAAGCCAAGTCCTGCCGCCTCTAATTAAACTACTGAACGGGCTTGGGATTTAAGGATTGATGATGATGATGATGATGATGTGGCAGTGGTGGTGAAGATTGGCGTGGGGGTGATTTTATTAAGGTTGTGGTTGTGGCTGAAGTGGTGGTGTAGTAGTAGTTGTGGTGGTTGTGGTAGTGGTGCTGGTTGTGGTAGCAGAAGTAGTAATAATAATAGTAGTAGTAGTAGTAGTAGTAGTAGTAGTAGTAGTAGTAGTAGTAGTAGTAGTAGAAAAAGGAGATGCAGTAGCAGTAATGGTCTTATTGTTTTGTTATTGTTGCAGGTGTTGTAGAGTCTGCAGCAGAGATTATAATTTTAACATCTACAATACTGATTTGAGGACGCATTCTTCTTCGTTGTTGTTGTTTTCCAAAGATATTATCACGAGACTCCTTCCCTTTCATCCTCCCTTCTTGATATCTCGTCTCTTTTAAGATTTAGGAGTAAGTGTTAGCGGCAGAGTGTTGAAGGACTGGCCAGCACGAAATTAACAAGTCAGAAAATTGCTCCCTCTTCCTGCCTTCGTTTCTGTACTTGCTCTTCCTCCGCTTCCAGTTCAGGTATTTTTTTTCTTTTTACCTTACTTTTTCTTGCTTTTGTTCCTCATTTTTCCTTTCCTGGTCTTATTTCTTCACCAACTGTTCCTCTTCCTCTTCCTCGAACTTATCACTTGCTACTCTCTTCCTCCTCTTCTTCCTTTTCCTCCTCCCTTTCTTCAACCCCCTCCTCCTCCTCTTTCTCTTCCTCCTCCTCCTCCTCCTCCTCCAACATCTTCTCTTCTTTCTTCCACTCCTCCTCCTCCTCTTTTTCCTCTTAGCAGTAATGAACTCCAAAACTGACAATTGTTAATGTAGAGAAAAATATTCTCGTCTAGTCTGTTCTAAACTTTGAAGACTCGGACAGAAAGTCGACGGATGAGAGATCTTGAAGGCATCCTGGAAAACTTGTCCGAGAAAAGAGCAACAAAGAAGTAAAGAAAGGAAAGGGACAGAAAAAAGAGAAAGTATTGAATAAGACACCAGAATGAGAAGAATTTGAGACACTGAAGTTAAGACGTGTTTGTGTCTTTTTTTATTACGTTGTGAAAGAGATAGATGTATATATATATATATATATATATATCTATATCTATATCTATATATATATATATATATATATATATATATATATATAGATATAGATATAGATATAGATATAGATATAGATAGATAGATATAGATAGATAGATATAGATATAGATATAGATATAGATAGATAGATAGATAGATAGATAGATATAGATATAGATATAGATAGATAGATATATAGATAGATAGATAGATAGATAGATAGCTGAATAGGTAGCTAGAGAGACAACAGGAAAACAGACAGACATACAGACATAAAGACCAAGGAGAGACACGAACAAAAAGACATACCGAGAAATAAAAAATAAAAAAAATACGGGAAAAAAGGTAAAAAAGAAAAACTAGAAACAATTAAAACAAACCGAAAAAGCAACTCCAAAACAACACAGACAATCAGACTAGCAAGTGAGGCCACAGCGACACAGATAGACAGACAGAGTAACGGGGGAAAAAAACGGGTATATTGACGGACAGAAAGAGACGGAAAACAAGTTATTCATTTAGGTTGCTGGTGTAAACATTTCCGCGATAATCTTGTTTGTCGGCGGCGGCTGGAGATTATTCAATTAGCGGACTGTTACTTACTTACGAGGGAAAGCAATTACAGAGTTGACCATTACCCTTTGTTTTCCGGGAGAGTTTTTTTTTTTTTTAATAACTATACGCACCTCTCTCTCTCTCTCTCTCTCTCTCTCTCTCTCTCTCTCTCTCTCTCTCTCTCTCTCTCTCTCTCTCTCTCAATGTAATTATCTATTTATCTATCCATGTATTATTATATTTATTTATTCATCTCTTTATATCAATTTATTCGACACATTCCATCCCAGTAGTAACACACACACACACACACACACACACACACACACACACACACACACACACACACCTTTTAGCGTAACAGTAACATAAGCTGACTTTCATCACAACATAGTTCAATAGAAACATCCCAAGAGCATGAAAGTAAAAGGGTGATGCAAAATAGAAAGGATATATTTCCAAGAACAGATACAAATCATAGAAGTTATAAATATGAATAATGCTTCACGTATGACATCGAACGAGGAAATAAAATAGAGATAATCAAAGAAAACATCATTCTTTCACGATATAAGATTAAGGGCTTCTTTTCTTTCTCGTTTTTATATAATTACGTCATCTCCAGCCACTCCTCATGATTACCTTCTTCCTTTACCAGCCCTTCATTCGCTTACTCCTAACTACCTCATTTCCTCTCAATTACCTACCCCCCCACCAACACACACACAAATTGTCTCCCTGTCTCCCTCTCTCTAACTCTTTTTTCTTCCATTATCTTTGCTCTTCATCGTTTTTCTTTTTCCAAGACATTCCTATTTTCAACATTTTCATTCGTTGTTTTTATTCAGCTTTGTTTGATTCGTTTTATTATAAGCTTTACTTGTTTTACTACATTTCCATTTCATCTATATATATCTTCTAAATGCTGTTATATATCTTTTCATCGTTTTTTTCCACATTTTTTCTCACGTCGTTAAAATTTGGCTCGTTTGTTCGCATCTTTACCTACTCACCTAATTGGAAAACTTCATCCGTTGCTACCTTTTAAGTTGTATTTGCCTTCCTCCTCCTCTTCCTCCTCCTACTTTTCCTCAAGCTCCTCCTCCTCCCCTTCTCTTCCATCTTCTCTTCTTACTCTTTTTACTTCGGTTACTCCTCCTCCTCCTTCTCCTCTTCGACTCCTTTGTATCTTGGGAATCTAAAGATAGTCCCCTTATGTTATTTTACGTACAGTTATGGAGAGAGAGAGAGAGAGAGAGAGAGAAAGGTTTTATCTCCCGTGACGGACGATGCTGTTAGCCACTCTGATGAGGCCAATTTGCGATTGTTCGGAATTACAAGTTTAACTCCATCACCGACATCCGTTCAGACCACCACCACCACCCCCACGACCCTCCTCCTCCCACCCCACCACCGTCACTGTACTCCTCCCCCCTTCCCCACCACCGCCCCGGCCAACGATATTAATACTTACACGCACACACACCACCAATATCAATATCAGGACACCAAAACCATCAGCGACACCCACACACAAAGCCACTAAGCCCATCACGGCCTCGCTTCAGCTTCAGCCCAGCATCAGCGTCACTCCCAACACCCGCCAGCATGTAGTTCACTGTGCCACATATCCATCCGCCTTTATTACCTTCCCCGTGCAATCCCATCATTTTTATTGCCATTGCATTCATCATATCTCCCATACACACAACTACCATTGCCACTAATGCCATTGCCACTACGAAAACCGTTCACGACTGCTAAAACCATATCGATGACCAGAGCTGCAATAACTATCAAGTCTATCAGTTTTATTGTCATATGTATTAACACGTTCGTTTTAGCTGGTTAAGGAACTATAAATGAAAGTGGAAAGCAAATTCTTCAATATAATTTCTTTGTGAGTGATTTATTTTACGAGTAATCTGATTGGCATCCCTTTAAAAGCTCCAAATGGGTCGTAAAAGATAGATTGATAAATGGATTTATGCAGATAACGAGAAAAGAGATTAGTGAATGCCATGTCCTTCAAAAACTAGGGCACTAAATAAACTAAAAAAAATTGACTGACATTTCTGACACATAGCTGTGTTTGATATTTGCAGAAAGAGACATTATTTATTTTTCAAAGCCTATACTTCGTCTAAAATGCTTTATATAATGTGTCAAACTTTAAACGTCTTTGCACTGCTTGTTGGAGAAGAAAAAAGAAAATGATAAAAAAATGTAATGAAAACGTAAAAAGTAGTAAATAGATAATGAGAGAACGTAAGACTACTACTACTCCTACTACTATAACTACTACTACTACTACTACTACTACTGCTGCTGCTACTGCTACTATAACTCCATCTCCTACTACTAACAATAATCATCTTAAACTTCATAATAATAATGTTCATACCCCACGAAGAAAAAAACACTAATGCATTACTCTCCACTCCAAACACTTACTACATACACGTACACGGAATCCATTTAATTCCATTCCATTCCTTTGCTTTGCCAGCCCTCCCTCTCCCCCTCCTCCCCATCATTCCTACCCCTGCCCCTTTCTTCCCCCCTGTCCCCCCCATGTTACCCCATTGTCCATTTCCCCCGCCTCCTCCCTCCATCCCTCCATCCCTCCCTCTCTCCTTCCCTCTCTTCGTCTCCCCATCCATCTCCCTCAATTCCACTGATGTTCATGACGATTGTTATGAAAAATTAATTCGAAATATGACAGGCGCGCTGCAATTCTATAAAAGCCTTCCGATCCCTTTCCCATGGTAGCGATGGATCCCCTCTCTCTCCGCAATACGTCCTTGCGATCCCCCACCGCCAATGGAGTCCTGGAACCCACGCTAAAAGGGCCTGAATCTCCTTTCCTTCTGTGACATTTACCTTATGGCGCCATCACGTCCCCGTCTAAACGAGAGCTCGAGTAAATCCAGCGAGTAAGCGAGGTATTAATAGTGAGAGAGAGAGAGAGAGAGAGAGAGAGAGAGAGAGAGAGAGAGAGAGAGAGAGAGAGAGAGAGAGAGAGAGAGAGAGAGAGAGAGAGAGAGAGAGAGAGAGAGAGAGAGAAAAACAGACAGAAAGAAAGAAGGAGAAGTAAATCACATTCACGAGAACATGGCAGAAGATAAAAAGAAAAACAAAAGATGAACGAGAGAAAAATAAAAGAAAACGAAAAAAAAAAACGATGAGCAGAAGAGAAGTTGCACATGAAGAAGGAAAAAAAAGCACATGAACAAAAGAAACAAACAAGAATACCGCGACAGAACGAAAATGTGAACGAGAAGATAAGAAAAAGAAACAAGAGTAAAAAGAAAGCAGCAAAATAAACAGAAGAAAGGAGAGGAATGGCTGACCGTGACAACACACACACACACACACACACACACACACACACACACACACACACACACACACGCGCGCACACACACACACGGCAGCGGCGCCTTCATAGCGGAAACACAAGATCCGGCGAGAAGTGTTCCTTGCAGCACCTCCAAAAACACATTCTTTTATTTTTCTTCTTCGTCTTCTTCCTTTTCTTCTTCTTTTTTCTTATCCTTCTGCTTCTTCTGCTTCTTCCTCTTCCTGTTGTTCTTGTTTTTGTTCTTATTAGTGTTCTTCTTGTTCTTCTTTTTCTTCTACTTCCTCTTCTTTCTCCCTACTCTTCAACATTTTCTTTCTCTCAACTGCTTCTTCAACTTATCATTTACCTCCTCCTCCTCCTCCTCCTCCTAGTCCTCGTCTTCGTTTTCTTCGTTGAGAGTTCGCGGCGTTGTGGCTCTCCGGGACAGGCAGGAAATTGAAGGTCACCACGCCGACTTGGCAATAACAGAAGAGTCCTCGCGTGCCGGATATTCATGTTGTTTTCTTTATTTACATCTTTTGAGGTCGAAGCATGACTTCAAGAAGTTCAAGAAGACTGCGTTTATACGTACCGAGGAATGAAATAACCTTAGCATATTAGTCTCTTTGTTTTGATATTAATGGCTACACACGATATATTTGGTCTGACTGAGTTGTTTTATGAGATGATTGTGATATTGATTTATGTTTTGATACTTAGAATGTGTGTGACTAGGATATTGCAGGTGTGTGTGTGTGTGTGTGTGTGTGTGTGTGTGTGTGTGTCTGTGTGTGTCGATAGGTAGGTGTCCTGGCGTCGCACTTAATATGACAAAGGCTATCACGGTATTAACGACACACGTCCCCCACTCTTTCAAACGCCTTTATTGCCTCCGACACAGCCCTCGTTAAAATGGTTACTGTGAATCATTAATTGAATGGCTAAGGAGATTACACACACACACACACACACACACACACACACACACACACACACACACACACACACACACACACACACACACATTTGACGTGTTATGATATTTTCCCTAATTTTTTAATCATCAAATTTAAGTTTTCTATCCTTTTTTTTTTTCATTTATAACAGCTTTTATGGTATAGTTTTGTCAGATGATCTACAATTTTTTTTTCACAATTACAGTACCTTTTTACCCATCAACAACTACTATCTTCTTATCTTTTAACATTTTATTGATTTTACTGTAGTTTTACTATCAACTAATGCCACTTAAATGCAGACAATCCACTCAGTGAGGGATCAACTTAAATAAGCCAGGTTTGCGCCACACCACCTAGTGCTGCATTAATATTCCCACTACCAGTGTTGTCATTTATTCGACACGCGCTACGAGTTGTGCCAACAATCGGGTATCGGCTTATTGCTCCCACACACAGCGCGGCAGCCCACGTCTGTGCATCAGTAAATTCGTGTATAAGCAATGCGACAACTCGTGACACAGACAGTACTACAGTACCCCTGACACGTGCGTGGAAATACGATGACACGTGACAGTTATTGGAAGAACAAAGCAGACGGTAGTGGCGGCCCTTCGTGAGAGTGTGTGTGTGTGTGTGTGTATGTATATATATATATATATATATATATATATATATATATATATATATATATATATATATATATATATATAAATATATATATATATATATATATATATATCACACACACACACACACACACACACACACACACACACACACACACACACACACACACACACACACACACAAGCACACACCAATCTAGTGGATTGATACTGATAAATATAGAAATAAAGAAAATATCAAATAAAATAAACGAATAAAATATTTAATGAAAAATAAATGATACAAAGGATGCACGAGGTAACAAACGAAGGATGCCCCCCCCTCCCCCCCCCGCGACGTGGAATGGAACATACACGACATGAATCTTCGAGTGGCAACGCTCACACATAATCTACGACACAGGAACCTTTAATGTTTGTTTCTGGTATTTTTTCCGTTGTTTACTGATCAAGAATTCACTCCTGCCATTACGTCAGGCCGCCCAGTCGAACCCAGCAGCCATGCCACATACTAACGGTGCTGGTATTTGTGTGACAGAGCAAACACACGGCCAAACAGGACCAAGGTACATGTCTGGTTCGCTGAAATGCTGCCTCGTTGTATTAGAGGCGGCGCACACACACACACACACACACACACACACACACACACACACACACACACAGGCGAGCAGAATGAAAATAAAGTAACATAAGCAAGGAAAGAAGAGTAGAAAGGAGTAGGCGAGTGAGCTTAAGAAAGGTAGCAGAAGGAGGGGAGGGGAGGAGGAGGACAGGAAGGAAAGTACCCTCATCACCTGACAGGGGAAGGTAAAGGTGGGTTTAAGGTGCCATAAGGTGAGGTTAAGGTGACAGGGGAGGTAGGGAGGCACGGCGGCAGGCGAGTTATACGTGGAAGGCTTCCCGTGCGGCTTAAATTAGCGGAGATGGAGGCAAAGTGACGCCCGGTGCAAAAGGGTAAAAGGTGAGGTGGATTTTATACGTAGATTCAACGGGCTGTAACTCGTGCCGCGTGAGGCATGAGAGGGAAAGCGAGCGGGTGGGTGGCGCGGCAGAGGCGGGCGCTAAAGAGGTCTGAGTTGTGGGAGCACTTTTAGCCCGTATTATGCCGCTCATACATAAGGAAACTGCGGCTAAGGTACGGTGGTGGAGCTCGGTCATGATGAACTATATACGTACTTCCGCGCGGTGGGTCAGGTAAAACGGCTTCTGTAGAAAGTTAATAAGCTACGTATACACTTGCGACATACAGAGCTAAAAGAATATCATATGAGGAAGAACTTTACTCAACTACTTCTGAATCCTTTATGATACGGTAAAAGAGGTAGACGAAGAGATTAACAAAAAAAAAATCATATAAACAAACAAATGTAGAAAATCCAAAGGGAATAGAAGATTTAAAAAAAAGATAATTATTTTTGGATCTAGATGTGCCTTGCCATTCAAACAGAACACCAGCAAAAGTGATCAAATTATAATTATAGTTAGATTTCTAGTGATGGGGAAGGTATTAACGAATAATTAGTGCATAACATGTCACACGCGTATACAATATCAGATATTCAGATTCTATCCCTTTAAGCACCATTTCTGTGTAACGAATCGGTGTGGACACGGCTGACATCTCTTCACCGGACAGGTTTATAATCATCCAGCCACACGAGATGAATTTATGTAACGCAAAACTAATCTGGGCCAAAATTAGCGTTACGTGACCGCCCTAAAATATACCGCGTCACCCCACGTCACGAACACATCAAGGAAAGAACACAAACACACGCCCAGACACAAACATAGATAAACAAACAAACACGCAGACACACAGATAAGCAAAGATGGAGAGTGAAAAAAAAACGATAACACAGGCAAAGGTAGAGACAAAGATACAAACAAAACAACAAACAGATAAGCAAAGAAAGAGGGCGAAAAATAAACAAGAGCACAAACAAATGTACAGACAGAATTCCACAAACAGATAAAGACACACAAACACACACACACACACACACACACACACACACACACACACACATATATATATATATATATATATATATATATATATATATATATATATATATATATATATATATATATATATATATATATATATATATATATATATATATATATAAAGTTTCGTTATTGTAGG
>NC_066543.1:3243512-3328512 GCF_024679095.1 Eriocheir sinensis
GAGAGAGAGAGAGAGAGAGAGAGAGAGAGAGAGAGAGAGAGAGAGAGAGAGAGAGAGAGAGAGAGAGAGAGAGAGAGAGAGAGAGAGATAAGAGCCATCACACGTGCCAAAACACACCTGACGAAGGAAAGCCCTTAACGGGGACTCCTTGGTGCGATTAAATTTCGGAAGCAAATGTAGGTCTGAGAGCGAGGGCGAGAAAGCGAGAGAGAGAGAGAGAGAGAGAGAGAGAGAGAGAGAGAGAGAGAGAGAGAGAGAGAGAGAGAGAGAGAGAGAGAGAGAGAGAGAGAGAGAGAGAGAGAGAGAGAGAGAGAGAGAGAGAGAGAGAGAGAGAGAGAGAGAGAGAGAGAGAGAGACGGAGAGAGAGAGAGAGAGAGAGAGAGAATGGATGCCTCTTTGAACGCCTTTCACTTAGCCTCTTGGGGAGCGTCGGAGCCGGACGGAGAGACCCTGGCGTGATTATTGCCTGATATCCCACATCCTTTAGCATATTAGAAGAGCAGGAGGAGAAGGAGGAGGAGGAGGAGGAGGAGGAGGAGGAGGAGGAGGAGGTGAAGAAAGGGGGAGAGGGGGAAGTAGGAAAATACCACGGAGAGTTAAGGGAGGATGAGTAGGAGGTATAGGATGATTACTGAAGAAGCATTATCAACATTGCTATTATCAGCTTTACTATTATTATCATGCATTTTATTAATAGTTCGTTAGTAGTAAAAGTAGTTGCAGATTTTCTTGTTAGCATCGGTAGAGAGAAGAGGTAGAGAGGAAGGAAAGGAAGGAGGGCTGTATGTAGAGAGAGTAGGAAGGAAGGGGAATTAGGAGGCAAAGGGTACGGAAGGACTGGCGGCAACGAACACTTATAAACACAAAATCAAAAACGAATAAAAGAAAGAAAACTTGGTGAGCATGTGTGGGTGAGAGTGGGAACACGAACAAGAGGAAGCAAGGCAGGAGGAGGAGTAGGCGGAAGAGGAAAAAGAAGAGGTAGGCGGAGGGGGAGGAGGTGAAGGAGGAGGAGGAGAAGCAAGCGCCTAATCCAAGGGTTTCGGAACTTCAGGAGGAAAGAGGCGGTTTAGCATCGAAGTTGCAGGAGCCGCGTCGGGCTTAACGTCTCCACTTGCCGGGATTAACGAAGAGAAACGAAGAAAGAAATCCTTATACAAGAACCTTTGGAACGGAAAGATTGACCCGACCTGCTCTCTCTCTCTCTCTCTCTCTCTCTCTCTCTCTCTCTCTCTGGTAACAGCTCTGGCCTGCACAACTTTAATACCGGTTCGATACACAATGAAAAATACACATACGTAAGAATTCAAGTTATTTTCTTTTCCCCGGCGAACGGAAAGGAAAATGGAATATCAGAAGGCAACATTATAGAAAATGAAATGTGGGGCGTCCAGCCTTTACCATTCCGGCGAGATGGATTTTTACTTCAATCATTTTAGCATTTACTCAGATGAAGGATGCCAGCCAGCGCGTCGCCTTTTCCATATCAGAGAGAGGAGGTCCACAGGCACACACACACACACACACACACACACACACACACGCAATTTTCCAGCCTGCCTATAAACTAAAAAAAGTAGAGATAAGAGAGGACAGTGAGGAAAGGAAGGAAAGAAGAGAACAGAGGTGAATGGAGGGAGAACTGGACTAAGAAAGGGAGGCGGAGGTTGAGGAAGGAAAAACTGGAGGCGTGCATTTGCCAGAGGGAGGTAAAAAGCCCGTCAAGTGAAGAATTAGGAGAGGAGGAAAAGGATGTAGAAGTGGAGAAGTGGAGGAAAGAAAGGACGTATTAAAAGAAAGAAAGCGACATCAAAGTGGAGGAGAAAGGAAGGAGGTTAAGGAATAAGAAATGAAGAGCAAAAAAACACTAAGGAGATGGAGGAGGAAGAAAGAAACGAAGCCTGGAGAAAGGAAGTAATAGAGGAAGAAAGGGAGAGGAGGACACACACACACACACACACACACACACACACACACACACACACACACAAACCCCCCCCAAAAAACAAAACTCACCTCAAAACAAAACAAAAACAAGCACGTCAGGTAAAAAAAAAAAAATAAGCTCGTCCTTCAAGTTTCTGGCGCTTCAATTTCTTTTGCTCATTAACCCGCTGTTGATCCTCTCGAATTCAAGCTCAGGTAACACTTGAAGAAGAAGGTAGAGAAGAGTTCAAAATTCTCTCTCTCTCTCTCTCTCTCTCTCTCTCTCTCTCTCTCTCTCTCTCTCTCTCTCTCTTGACCGCAGTCGACTCAAGCTTTTTCTCTTGTGTTTGCAGAGGGAAGAAGACAATTGCGAGAGACTTATTGAAGGGAAAGAAGGAGGCACGGGGGTAGAGGAGGCGGAGAGACAAAATGGTAGCTAAAGGGACGGAGAGAGGAAGAGAGGGAGGAGGGGTGCTGAAGGGAGAGAAAATAACAAGAAGGAGAATAAGTAGAAAGAATGTAGGAAGAAGGTACAAGGTAAGAAGGGATAAAGAGGGAAGGAAATAGGGAGGGAACGAGGAAATGAGCAGAGAATGGAAGAGAGGGAAAAAAGGTAAAGGAAGGAGGGAGAGAAACAGCAATCGGAGGAGGAGGAGAGGCGGAAAAGGGACGCTAAAGGGGGGTGTTGGGAGGAAGAGGAGGAAAGGGAGAAGGGAGGTATGACCCGAACCAGACCTAGAATAGAAAAAAATAATAAAGGGGACAGGGCGGGACTACTAGGAAAAGTTAAAAAGAGGAGAATGGAGATCGAGGGGGCGAAGGAGGAGGAGATGTGAAAGGAAGGTACAGATGCCGGAGGGAGGAAAGAACGAAATGAAGAGGAGGAGGAGGAGGAGGAGGAGGAGGAGGAGGAGGAGGAGGAAGAAGAGAAAGAGAGGAGGAGAGGTATATAGTTAAATTGGAGCGGTACAGAGGCCGGAGGGAGGAAACAACGAAATGAAGAGGAGGAGGAGGAGGAGGAGGAGGAGGAGGAGGAGTAGGGGGAGGAGGAGGAAGAAGAAAAAGAGAGTAGGAGAGGTACAGAGTTAAATTGGAGCGGATAATCTTGATATGAATGAGAGCATCTTGGGGGAAAAATATGAACTTGTTGAAAAGACCCACTTCAATATCTACTTCTTGTGTTTGTTATTCCTTGTAAGTCTAAAACAACCTAAACTAGACTTACATAACATCTGGTTCTGACTCCGTTCCTGCATCTCTATCATTTCCTCTTCCTCCTCTTCCTCTTGTTATCGTCATTTAATATTCCTCTACAAAACGTAAGTATACCATCACCTCCAGTTCCTGCTCTTCATTCCTTTCCCTTCCCTTCCCTCATTTGTCATTCCCTTCATTCTAGCTGACTTCCTGCCCTCTCCCTTCCTTCCCTTGCCCTAATCACCTCCCCTCCTTACTACTCTTTCGTGTGTGGCTCGCCTAATCATCTCTCCCCTTTCCCTTATCTTCGTGAACATCCTTTCCCTCTTCTCTCCCTCTCTCTCTCTCTCTCTCTTCCATTCTATTACCACCCCTTTATCACGTGTTCTTTCCACTTCTATTATCTTTACCTTGTTCTCTATCCCTTCTTCTTCTCCCTTCTTTATCTTCTTTTCTTTTCCTTCTTTCCATTTTTCCCATTTTCATCACATTTCCCTCATTTCGTTCTTATTATCTTCCCTGTTCTTTCTCTATTTATCAGTCTTTTATTATCTGGTTTTCCTGTTCATATCTCCTCCCCTTCTTATCTCCTCCCCTATTACTTTATCTGTTTCAGTTTTCTTTCACAATCTCTTTCTGCATCTCTCTCCCCTTTTTCCTGTTCGCTTCGTAATCCCCCCCTTCTTTTCTTAGCTTCCTCAACATTCTTCCTGTCCCTTATCTCTTTCTCTTTTCTGTCTCCCTACTTCCCCCTTTAGAATATCCTTCCCCATCCACTCCTTCCTCTGTAACCTTGCTGAACATCTTCCCATCTCTCTCCCTCTCTTCCCTATCTTCCTAATTTTCCCTTCAAAACTTTCTTCCTCATCTCTTCCTTCCTTTGTTATCTTGCTGAACATCTCCCCAACTCTCTCCCTCTCTTTCTTCCTCAACATCCTCCCCGTTTTCTGTCTCCCCGCGTCCCATTATTCCCTTCAACACGCTCCCCTCACGCACTCCCTCTCCCCGCCCCGTCTCTCCCCACCATGCAGTCCCCCCTTCACCCTCTGTCTCCCCCCCCCCTCCCCGCCTCTTCCTCGCTCCCCATTGTCCTCTTTATGGGCAGAATAACAGTGTTTGGCCAGCCCGGGGCGGAGGTTGGCTTGATGATCCTCCTGCCCATTACGGCCGGCATTATGGGTAACTCTGCCCCCAGAATCACCCTTATGTACCCCGGACTCGCTCCTATTGACGCCAAGCTCGGCCGTCCCACCCACAAGGCCAGAGATAGTCCAGTCTGGTCTTCTTTCCCCTTCTTCTTCCTTACGATGGTTGGTAGGTTTTGTGGACTCAGATTTCCTTTTCTCTTTCTTTCTCTGTCTCTGCCCCTGTCTGTCTCTCTCTCTTTATCTGTCTCTGTCTTTGTCTGTCTCTGTTTATGTCTGTCTTTCTCCTCCTCTGTCTCTTTTTGTCTGTCTCTCTCTGTCCCTGTCTCTGTCTCTCTTTCTCTCTCTTTGACTCTGTCTTTCTCTTCCTCTGTTTTTGTCTCTGTCAATCTCTTTCTCTGTCTGTCTGTCTCTCTTTTTCTGTGTTTGTCTCTTTCTCTGTCTGTCTCTGTGTCTCTGTCCTTCGTCTCTGTCTGTCTCCGTCTGTCTCTCAAAGCAAAAGAAAGAGAGAAAGTTAAAGAAAAAAAGGAGGGAAACCACATTCAAATCAGTGGCCAAGACAAACACAGAAGGAGGGGCAGAGATGAGGAGAGAGAAGACATTCCTTCCTTCCTTCCTTCCTTCCTTCCTTCCTTTCACTTCTTCCATGTTTCCATCCAGGACCTTCAAGGGGATAAGCTCACCTTTCCACAACAACAACAGCAACAACAACAACGCGGAAACACAACACCCAAGGAACCGTGAAACTCGGCCTCCATCAACAGGTCAAAACCATTCTCTCTCTCTCTCTCTCTCTCTCTCTCTCTCTTCTCTCTTCTCTCTTCTCTCTTCTCTCTTCTCTCTCTTCTCTCTCCCCCAACCTTTCCTCTTTTCTCTTCTACCTTCCTTTTCTCCATTCTCTCATATCCTTTGCTTTCCTGTAACTTCTCTTCTTTGCCTTTCATCTTCTCCTCCTCCTTCTTTCCTTTCTTCCTTTATTTTCCTCCTTCCCTCCCATCATCTTAGCCTGCTCCTCCATCGTTTTTTCAGCAACTCTGGTGAAGAAGTAATATGATCTGGAGACGGTGGAGTTGGTGGTGGTTGAGGTGGTGGTGGTGGTTGTGTTCCTGAGGGTGGTGGTGGTTGTAGTGGTAGCAGTGATGGAGGAGGAGGAGGAGGAGGAGGAGGAGGAGGAGGCAAGAACAAACAGTAGATTCCTCGACTCTTCCAATACTCTGTGTTCTGGAGGGAAGAAAAGTAACGTGTGTGTGTGTGTGTGTGTGTGTGTGTGTGTGTGTGTGTGTGTGTGTGTGTGTGTGTGTTTGCCCACGACACCCATTTCGCCCACGTAGGCCAAACAACTCAGCGTCGACAATAATTCAGAGTAACAACCAAGTACGTGAATGGGGGGAAGGGAAGGCAGGAGGAAGAGGAAGAGGAGGAGGAGGAGGAGCGGGGAGGGAGAGGGGAAGGAAAGGGAGGGAAGGGAGGAGCGAGGTGCTGCTTCTTTTCCCCTCCCTCCCTCCCTTTCTCGCTCACTCTCTCCTGGGGGCAATATCATGATAAAGGAAGAGAGAGAGAGAGAGAGAGAGAGAGAGAGAGAGAGAGAGAGAGAGAGAGAGAGAGAGAGAGAGAGAGAGAGAGAGAGAGAGAGAGAGAGAGAGAGAGAGAGAGAGAGAGAGAGAGAGAGAGAGAGAGAGAGAGAGAGAGAGAGAGAGAGAGAGAGAGAGAGAGAGAGAGAGAGAGAGAGAGAGAGAGAGAGAGAGAGAGAGAGAAGTGAGAGAGAGAGAGAGGAGAGGACTAAGAAAGTGGGTGTGGTAAGGGAGTGAGTATTAGAGGTTTAGTAAGAGGATTGTGTCGGGGGAAACAGAAAGAAAAGGGGGTTATGGTTTTGAAGGAGCGAGTGAGTGCAAGGAAGGAAAGAGCGTACAGACAGTAGAGAAATACGGAAGGTAGTAGAAGCAGTAGTAGTAGTAGTAGGAGTAGTAGTAGTAGTAGTAGTAGAGAGAGACAAACGTGCTACCACATCCTCGACGTTCCAATATTGGTTTACGGTCTTGCTGACTTGTGGCCGCGCGTGTGTTTGTTTTCAGTATCTAGCGCCTGGGAACGTGAGACCTGCGACAGCCTGTTATAAATCCCCTTCGTTCACGCCTTCTCTTCCCTCTCGACCTGGGTGTTACGGTGTCAGTGAGAAAGAGGAAGGAGAGAGAGAGAGAGAGAGGAGACGCCAGCGAATGCCTACTATCACTGTTCATTGCTACTATAAATCCCCCTTCGCCCACGCCTGCCATTCTCTCTCGGCCTTAGTGTTACCGTGTTAGTGGAATGAGAAATAGAGAGAAAGAGGGAAGACGCTTCTGGTTATAAATCTCCCGTTGTCAGAGTCTCCTTTCCCTCATCCTTTCCTCTCTGCCGTAAGGGGCGCGTGGGAAGAGACTACCCGGGAGAGGATTCCGAAAAAAAAAATGGAAACAAGTAGAATCCAGGGAAAAAAAGAGAAAAGAGATGGAAAAATATGTCGAAATATACAGGAAGAATGATGACAAAAAAACACATTGTAGTAGAATAAGGTTGAGTGTTCAAATGATAAAAAATCTCAGAGGAAGAAAAAAATAAAGTAATCGGAATCAAATCACTCGAAAAAGAAAAAAAAAACAAAGTAAATAAAAAATGTGTAAATGAAAATGAAGAACGAAAAAAAAATATCTCAGTAAAAAATGGTTATATGTTCAGATGCTAAAAATCTCAGAGGCCGAAAAAAAGTTATAAGAATCAACTCACAGGGAAAAGAAACATATTGAACGAGTAAAATGGAAATACATGCAAACAAGTTGAGGCATGAAAAAATGCTGAAGAGAACAAGGAATCGCATTGGTAAAGAAAAAATGGGAATAAAAATAATAGATGGGGAAAGAAAACGACGAGGGGAAACAAGAGGGGACAGACAGAGGGCAAAGGAATGGATCAGTGAAAAGAGAGAGAGAGAGAGAGAGAGAGAGAGAGAGAGAGAGAGAGAGAGAGAGAGAGAGAGAGAGAGAGAGAGAGAGAGAGAGAGAGAGAGAGAGAGAGAGAGAGAGAGAGAGAGAGAGAGAGAGAGAGAGAGAGAGAGAGAGAGAGAGAGAGAGAGAGAGAGAGAGAGAGAGAGAGAGAGAGAGAGAGAGAGAGAGAGAGAGAGAGAGAGAGAGAGAGAGAGAGAGAGAGAGAGAGAGAGAGAGAGAGAGAGAGAGAGAGAGAGAGAGAGAGAGAGAGAGAGAGAGAGAGAGAGAGAGAGAGAGAGAGGAAAGCTGTATTAACATATAGAAGAAGAAAGAGAACAGAGAGGGAAAAAAATAAACACGCGATTGGCTACCAGGAAAAAGAGGAAAAGATATTCATCAAACCAGCAATGGGAAACAGGAAGAAACGAGGACAGTGCGATACATCAAGAGAGAGAAAGTAAATGTTTGCAAGTGCTTTGTAGGAATGAAAAATGCACTGGAAAATAAAACAATATATAGACACGGATAAAAAGAATGATATTTATATAGAGAAAAAGAGAGAGAGAGAGGATTTTGATCGTTACACCTGTTATTATTACTTAAATCCTCTGTGGAACGCGATTTTATTTATCATTTCCAAAGATAAATATATATAAATAGTTCTCTCTCTCTTAAAACTCAGGCCTCTTCCTGCGCCTTCGGGTACATGTCGAGGTAGAATATTTATGTCTGTGTGTGTGTGTGTGTGTGTTTTACAGTGAGTGCGATAGTGAGGTAATCCGTCTTTAAAATCTAAACGAAAACACACATACACACAACAAACAACAAACACCCTCACAAACACACACTCTACCCCTTTTCCAGACACACAAACCAACTTCCTTAATACACTTTCTCCTTACCACCTTACCTTTCTACCTGTCCTCACCTTTCTTCTGTCCCATCCCACCACCACCTCCTACACACCACCCACCCTTGCCCGCATCACCTACCCTCCCTCCCACCACCCTCTCACCCATACACTCCAGCCTATACACTCACACACACATCCAAATGGCCCGTCCCACAAGGCAGCAGCGGAGGCAGCCCCAGAAGAGTTATTACTGGGCTATGTGGAGCCATTGACTAGGACCTCAAGCGACCCGCCTTACCGAACTGGGATGGTGAGAGGAAGAGGGCGCGAGGGAAGGCAGGATACAGCCGGGAAGATAAGGGTTCGATGTTGTCTTAGAGGTTGTGAGGTTGGATGAGAAGGCAATGTATAGATAGGAGATGGTGGGAGAAGAGGATACTTTGGAGAGGAGGGTAAAGGGAAATGAAAAGAAATGGTGAAGATAGATAATAGACAAAGCAGAGAGAGAAAGGTGGAAAAGAAGTATTAAAAAGAAGGAAATATAGTTTTTTGTCAAGGAAGAAGAGGTGGTGGAGACGGTTGTTTTATGAAGTAGAGGAAGAATGGTGGAAAATATATAAGAAAAAGTGTTTTTTTTCTCTTTCTCTGTCACATTGAGTTATCCCTTAATGAAATATGTTTTATATAATTACTCTCTCTCTCTCTCTCTCTCTCTCTCTCTCTCTCTCTCTCTCTCTCTCTCACAAGCATTTCTTTCCGACTTCTTTACCTCCTCACAGCCCGCCTATTCCCTTCTCTTAATTTCTTACGCTCTCTTTCCCTTCTACTTCCCCTGCTCCCTCCCCTCGCTCCTGCCTTCCTCCCTTCCTCTTAATCCCTTCCATCTTGCCCCAAATCTTTGCCCACCTCCTACATAGCTATTCATTCGTTCCCAGCCCTCGTTCCTCCCTTCCTGCTTCCTCCACTTTCTCATTTTCCTTCTTATTTGTACAAGATTGTTCGCGTTCTTGTTTTCCTCTTCCACCATTTTACTGCTTCCATCTCCCTCCCCTTGCCTAGCTGTTTTAACCTGGTAGCAGCGACGGGCCAAATTTGTGACATGATAAAAAAAATAGATGATGCAAAAACCGATCACAAATCCGTTGATATATATAATGAAATGGTTTGCGTGAGTGATGATTTTTTCTCACTGTTCTCGCTTAGAGGGGCCTTTAAGAAACATGATCCCCGCAGGAACCAGGTTAAACTTCATCTTTTATTTCTATTCATAACCTTCTTTTTGTCTTCCATGTCAAGTATATCGTTATTTTTTTTCTTCAGTCGTTTTCTTCTGTTACACCGCTCGCTACCTCCACATATCCGAGTTTCTTCCCTCTCACGCCCTCTCTCTCAGCTTTCCACCTTCCACCTCTCATAAGCTTTATCTTCTTTTCGAGATTCCTCTGCCTCCCTTTCCCAGACTCTCCTCTTTCCTGTCCAACACCTCAAAGCCTCGTTCTTTTCGGCCTCTCTCCCTCTCCCCCTCTTTCCATCTTGCCCTCCTACGCCTCGCTGCCTTCATCTTATTTCTTTTCTCCCTTTCCTACCTGTTCTCTTGCTCTGCTTCTCGTTATCTTTCCCTCCCATGCTTGACCGTCTTCCTCTTTATCCATTTTCTCCCTTTTACTCCCTCCTCCTACGCCCCTCATCTCCCTTTCCCCACTTCCATTCCTGCCATCTCCCTTCCTCTCTTTTAGTTACCCTCCTATGCATTACTGCCTTCATCTTTATAATTTTCTTCCTTTTTCTTCTTCTCTCCCTCCTTCCTTCATTTCTTTCTCCCAGTACTCAAACAGCCCTTTCCCTCTTCCCCTTCCTGTAATCTCCTTCTTCTGTCTGTCTTTCCCCCATGCCTCACAGTCTTCATCTCTGTCCTTTTTTTCCGTTTTTCCTCCTCCTTTCCCTCCCTCATTTCCCTCTTCAAAGCCTCACATCTCCCTTTCCCTCCTTCCCTCCCTGTTATTTCCATCTTCTTTTCGTCTTACCCCTCCATGCCTCTCAATCTTCATCTCTCTCCATCTTTCCTTTTCCCTCCATCTTTTCCTTCCTCAATATTTCCCTCCGAGGCCTCACATCTTCCTTCTGAAGGTTGGGGTAGGCACGCCATCTGCAGGCGGTCGTCAGAATCACATTAGCATGGCGGAGACCACCTTATGCCAACCAGGTGGCACAGATGGCACTCTTGCGGCCCAACAGATGGTGCTCATGGTCCAGCCTCTACCCCCCTTACCCCCCTCCCCTCCACCACCACCACCAACACCACCACCGCTACTACTAGAGGAAGGCGGAAAAGGAGTCAGGGCGTGAAGCGAGAAAGGAAAGACAGAGAGAGGGAGAGGAAACGAGAGAGAGAGAGAGAGAGAGAGAGAGAGAGAGAGAGAGAGAGAGAGAGAGAGAGAGAGAGAGAGAGAGAGAGAGAGAGAGAGAGAGAGAGAGAGAGAGAGAGAGAGAGAGAGAGAGAGAGAGAGAGAGAGAGAGAGAGAGAGAGAGAGAGAGAGAGAGAGAGAGAGAGAGAGAGAGAGAGAGAGAGAGAGAGAGAGAGAGAGAGAGAGAGAGAGAGAGAGAGAGAGAGAGAGAGAGAGAGAGAGAGAGAGAGAGAGAGAGAGAGAGAGAGAGAGAGAGAGAGAGAGAGAACATAAAATAAAAGAAGATAAGAGCAGAGTGCAATCGTATATGAAGAGGAAGAGAAAGAAAATTAAAATAAAAGGTCATGAGAAAAAAAAAAAACTAAAGATGCCAGAAAAGAATATGAATATGAAACGTCAAGCAAATAAAAGCAATAGAAAATTAATAGTATGAAAATAAAAATAGATAAAGAAAGTCGGGCAGTAAAGAGGAAAGAGTATTGAACTGAAAGGAGGACATGGAAAAATAAGAAGAGAATAAAGTGAGGAGGAGGAGGAGGAGGAGGAGGAGGAGGAGGAAGACGACAAAAGCAAGGAGGAGGAGGAGGAAGACGACAAAAGCAAGGAGGAGGAGGAGGACAAAGTAGAGGTGGATGACTGGTGGGAGGCGGACGATTATAAGAAGGAAGAGGAGGAAGTGAAAGAGGAGGAGGAAGATGAGGAGGAGGAGGAGGAATAGGAGGAATAGAAGAAAGAAGAATGGCGGAATATGATGACGAGAGGAACAAGAAAATAAAAAAAAAGCGGAAAACAGGAGCAAAAGAAGGAAGAAATAACATAATAAAATGGAAAAGGGGGAGGGGAAAGAGGAGAAGAGAGAAGATACAGAAAGTAGTAATGAGAAAGGAAGAAGAGGAAGGAGAGGAAGACAAAGAGGTACCACATAAGGAGAATATTAACCACAAACGAGAAAGAAGAAGAGTATGCAGTGAAAAAATAATGATGAGGAAGAGGAAGGAGAGGAAGACAAAGAGGTACCACACAAGAAGAATATTAACCACAAACGAGAAAGAAGAAGAGTATGCAGTGAAAAATAATGATGAGGAAGAGGAGGAGGAGGAGTACCATCAAGAGGGCGAAGAGAAGGGCCAGACCACCACCACCACCACCACCACCACCACCTGCAGAGCGTCAGTGGGTCAACGTGTCTCCGATATTTACGTCCCTTTGTCCTCGCCGGAGACGCCTTTCCTGAGATCTACGAAGAGGCCAACTTTACCACGAGGGAGAGATAGGAGATACACCGATAGCAAGCGAGAGAGAGAGAGAGAGAGAGAGAGAGAGAGAGAGAGAGAGAGAGAGAGAGAGAGAGAGAGAGAGAGAGAGAGAGAGAGAGAGAGAGAGAGAGAGAGAGAGAGAGAGAGAGAGAGAGAGAGAGAGAGAGAGAGGGTTGGGCTTGGAGGCGAGGAAGCAAGTAAAATCCAATATCCTCTGAACATATAGTTGCCTCCTCAAGCGAAGAGAAATGAGAGAGAGAGAGAGAGAGAGAGAGAGAGAGAGAGAGAGAGAGAGAGAGAGAGAGAGAGAGAGAGAGAGAGAGAGAGAGAGAGAGAGAGAGAGAGAGAGAGAGAGAGAGAGAGAAAGAGAGAGAAAAACCAGCATATATAGAGGCATACAAACAGATAAACAGACACACACAGACAGATTGATAAACAAACACGGGCAAACTTTCTGTCCGCTTTTGAATTCAGGTCCAATATTTTGCTCCATCCCCTCGCTTTCACGGTTCTTCCTCTTATAATTTTCCCTCTTCCTTTGCCTGTCTGCGCAATATTTTATCTCTTCCCTTTTTTCCTTTCAGTCCCTCACGCTGTCTATTTTTATTCCACGCGCCTTTCAAATTCTCTCACGTATTCAAAAAGTAACTCGGATTCAGATATGAACACCTGTATCTCATTAATATGGAACATGTTTGATTATAATAATGTGTGTGTGTGTGTGTGTGTGTGTGTGTGTGTGTGGTTGAGAGAGTGGGATAGAAAGTCTTGAGTGGATGGAATCATTAATGAAAATGAGATGCAAAACGAGAGAGCGTAATTATGAGAGAGAGAGAGAGAGAGAGAGAGAGAGAGAGAGAGAGAGAGAGAGAGAGAGAGAGAGAGAGAGAGAGAGAGAGAGAGAGAGAGAGAGAGAGAGAGAGAGAGAGAGAGAAAACACACACACACACACACACACACACACACACACACACACACACACACACACACACACACTCTCCCAAGGGTTTTTTCTGTCTCGGTAAACAACTAAAAGTAATCACCAAACTATTTTCAGACTGGTAAAAAGGAGCATCGGAATACAGAGAGCAAGAAACAACAAACACGCCTTTCGTTTTCTTTGCTCCCTTCAGACGACCTCAACTCAAAGAAAATGTATCTCTTGCTGCAACTTTACGTGTTCAGGCATGGAGTGTTGTCTTAGCTCCAAAACTTTCCTCTCGCAGACCGGAAATATTTCGTGATCTTTTCTTTTTTTCATTGATTTCTATTTCTATCATCTCTCAAAGCCTGCGTTGATTTTCCAGCACAAGATAAAGTATTCAACGTCGAAATGATAGAACGAAATCGCTCTAAAATTCGATGAAAAGTGTATAAAAGCAAACACTGAAGTTATTCAAAAACAAAAACAGGAAATAAAACATATACGATCAAACAACTGAAATGCAAAATACAAATACAGAAGTCAGATATGAAAACATGCAGTATCATAGCACGCAACAATAACAAAACAAAAAAAAAACATAGGTAAAGGAAAACCAAAGAACTAAGGGAGACCAAAAGAACTGAAGATAAAAGAAGGTAAGATGAAAGGGACGAAGATAAATATATAGATAACACTTACTGAGGGAAGGCAGAAGAAGATAATCAAAACAAAACAACAAACATGAACCAGAAAGTAAATGCGGAATAGAAAAAAAAATGTAGAGGGGGAAAAATAAGGCAAAACAAGAAAAGCAGAATAGAGAAAAAGGGAATTGCATTGAACGGGATTGGTCGTAACGAGATATACAGAGAAAGAAATATTCAAAAGAGGGGAAGGAAGGAATGGAGGAAAAGAGTAAAGGAAGGGAGGAAAGAAAGGACAGACAGTGGCTGGCGTGTCCGAAAGCAACTTTAATATTCATGGAATTTGAGAAAATCTTTGAGTGCCTCGATTGTCTGCCTCGACAAAAGGTAGACGCTAACAACCCAATATTTATTTGTTCTGGTCTGCTGCTGTGCTTGTCTTTTCCTGAGATAGAGAAGCAAACTCTCACACACACACACACACACACACACACACACACACACACACACACACACACACACACACACACACACACACACACAGGCCTGGAGAGAAAAATGTTGCGTTACTGTACACGAAAAATAAAACCAAAAACAAAATTGCCCATTCTACACACACCATTTTACATACACGTGGAAAAAAAATGATGGGGGGGAAAATAACACAACACACCCAAAAACAAACACAGCCACTGCAAGAGAGTTAAAAAGTAAATGTGTTCCCGCATATGATTCATCGAACTGTGAAAAAAAAATAACAAATCCGTATTTTTAAACACGAGGAAACGGGACGAAACGCAACAATCAGCACCAAACTAAAAATGAACGCAACGAAAAATAACGAACGAATCTGAAAGGCAATCTACATAACGAAATTAAACGCCCAACTAACTGCACATTCCCTTTAACGTTGCAGAATATATCGGTCACCGGCATTTGGCTCAGGACTTTAAAGAGGCAACCAGCACCCGCACCCCCGCCCACCCCACCACCGCCACCACCAGTCCCACCACCTCCAACACAACCACCACAAATTCCACCAACACTACCAATACCACCACCATCGATCCCACCATCACCAGTCCCATCACCACCATCACAACCACCACCAACAACAACTCTAACACCACCAACATCGCCACCACCAATCCCACCAACACCAACATCACCGCCACCACCAATCCTACCACCACCACCACCACCACCAATACCACCAACACCACCGCCCTCACCATCACCATCACCATCACCATCACCACCACCACCACCACCCTAACTTCAGTCGCTGTTTTAACCACCATCAACCTAACCGCCACCCCCACCAGCACCACCACCATCATCATCATCATCACCACCACCACCATCACCACCACCATCCCTACGTCGTGCCATCAATCAGCGAAGGAAATTAAATTAAGCTTTTCCGCAAACTGAACGGGAGAGAAAACCATTAACTGAGTGGTCTGCTTGACGGGGAGGTGCAGGAGGAGGAGGAGGAAGAGGAGGAAGAGGTGGTAAAGAAGGAAAAGGAGGACGAGGAGGAGGAGAAGGAGGGGGAAGGGGGAGGAGGAAGCGGTAATGAAGGACTTGGAAAAGGATGAGGAAGAGGTAAAGGGAAATGAGGGTAATGGAAAGGTCGAAGATATAGAACACACACACACACACACACACACACACACACACACACACACACACACACACACACACACACACGACATACTAACCAGAAAACAATCACACAAAGAACGCAAGCGAGCAAAAAAATATAAGCAGAAAACAGCAAAAAAATAAACTAAAAAGCACTCCCCCAGGGGCAGAATAACACATAAACAGCAAAAAGCAACTCACCACTAATCACCTCAATGCAAAACACCACACACACACACACACACACACACACACACACACACACACACACACACACACACACACACACACCTTCCCCTTCACACTTCCCAATCCACGCACTCTCTTCTCTTCCCATACCATTACCTTTACCCTTTCACCATGACCCCCCTCCCGCCCCCCCCACACACGTCCATCACCTGCTAATGAATCTCTCACCTTCTTACACGACCCCCCGTTAGTATACCTTCCCGAAATCACTTTCCATAACAGACCTCTCTCAACCGCCCCTCTTCCTTATCCTTCACTCCAGTCCGCAGAACCCCATGAACCCGTGACCTGCTCCTCCTCCCACCCACGCCCAACAAAATCACTTCCCCACACCGTTCAGGCCTCCCCAGGTACGCCCCGTGAGGCCGCTGCGAGATAAAGACGACCACCACGAATGGGTCTTTTATCTCCCGGAATCCCCAAAGGAAAGATTTCTCCGTCAGCTGTGTCAGTTCCTCCCCCCTGAAGAGGCGCAGGCGGAGGAGGAGGAGGAGAAAGAGGAGAAGGGGAAGAAGAAGATGGAGAATGAGGAAACAAAGGATTAGGAGTATGAGGAAGAGGAGGAGGAGGAGTTGAAGGAAAGGTGCTTGTTAGGAATGAGGAAGGGAAGTGTTTTGCCGAAAATAAAGAGCGACTGAAGAACAACGCGTAGAACAGAAGAGTGAAGCAAATATAAAAGAAAATTTGGAATGTATGAATCATAAGAAAACTGAACAACCACATTAAAGAAAAAAATGCACACAAAGAAAGACCTGACGGTAAAAAGCTTATGGGCCAATGTTCCGAAAATGAGCACCGAGACCACGCCCACCTACACCTTGCGGTCTTTTGACAATAAAAACATTAATTAAGAAAAGCAACATCAATTTATCAGTGCAACACACACAAACAAAAACAGGTCTGACATTAGCAGCAGAAAAAAAGAGACATTTAGAATTGAAAAACCAATCACGAGAGCAAAATATCACGATCTTTCAAACACGTAATAAAATGTTGACGCGAAGATTAAGTTACCCCGTGGAGCTATTTTACGTCAGGGATAGTTTATTGAAGAGCTGCATCAACCTTCCTCGTTGTACCTACACATATCCGAGTCTGAAGATTCACGACGCGTAAGCTATTACCGGGTTTAAGCAGTTTGACCTTCCAATGTGACGTGGATGTGACGCTGCGTTCATGAATGCATGGGTTAGGGAAGCATAGAAGGGAAAGGACTAAGGGAAGGAGCATGCCACTGTGAAAATACTACTGGAATAATAAATCACGGTTGAAAAAATAGTGACACAAGGCAAGGGACAGTAATTCCTTACATTTTTCATTAAAGAAACAGGAATAAAGCTTAGGTTGACGTAAACAGATACAAACATCCTTTTTATTATCGGTTATATAACATGATGAATTGAGAGAGAGAGAGAGAGAGAGAGAGAGAGAGAGAGAGAGAGAGAGAGAGAGAGAGAGAGAGAGAGAGAGAGAGAGAGAGAGAGAGAGAGAGAGAGAGAGAGTAGGTAAAAGATTCCCCGTGACGATTGCTACTTAGTTATTAAAAGAAGATTGTTTTTCTCTCTCTCTGATCCTCTTATTTCTCCTTTGCCGTGAAGGGGAGCGGGGCGCGTCTCTCCGTTCTCTCTCCAGTACTTGGTAAACGGGGACTACATTATTAACAAGAGCCCTTCAATCCTCCTCCTCGTTCACTGTCGGCGTTTTCCCTCTACCTCCTCATACTCCTCTAAGTTCTCCTCCTTCAAATCTTTCCCTCCCTAGCTTCCTCTCTCTTTCTCCTTCTCTTGCTTCTCCTCCACTTCCTTTATGTTTCTACTCTATTCCCTACTCTTGCTCCTCTTTGTTCCTTATCTTTGTCCCGTCTCTCGCTCTCTCTCTCCCCTTTAAGGATAACGGATTGTGGAATTTCCTTCGCCCCAACCACCCAAGAAAGCTGGGGAGAGCGACGTGGCCATTAGCTCTCACCCCGACTCTCCCTGATCTGTTGGGGGGTGGGGGGAGAGAGAGAGAGAGAGAGAGAGAGAGAGAGAGAGGTGTATTTGGTTTCCATTACGATGTCTTCAATAGCCGTGGAAAATAACATAAAACTCACGGACTCTCTCTCTCTCTCTCTCTCTCTCTCTCGTTTAACCTTTCGTTTACCCATTTGTTGAGTCTTTCCTTTCTCTTTCTTCTGCAATACCAACACCAACACCACAGGCGCGACCAATCAAACTCAGGCTGACACCGACATCCAGGAACTTTTTATTCTCTTTTCTTACGCACCAACTGCCGCCTCCAGAACCAGAACCTCTCTCCGTTAACCCCCTTTGCTTTTTCTCGGTATAGGGAGGATGGAGTTGGGACTGACGTTCAAGATATATACAAAAGAAAGCCATATAAAAGGAATGGAAGAGGGGAGGAGGTGCTCACGCCCACATACCGAGGCTTACACACCCACAATTGATAAGCCTTTCGTAGAAGGTGTGTGCGTTTCCATGGATGTAATTTTAGGAGTGACGAACGTGAAAAGATAACTCATGGGAACCCGATTGATTTCCTTTGTGACCTTTCAAAATATATATTGTGAGCGTTGAGAGCGTATGAGAATGCGGGTTTGAGCAGTTTGACCTTCCTATGTGACGTAAATGTGACGCTGCGTTGATGAATGGGTTAGGGAAGAATATAAGAGAAAGGAGTAAGGGAAGGAGTTGGAGAAAGTATAAAAGGTTGTCTCCTAGTGAAAGAAAGTACCACAGGACACCGCTCGTATTTTTCCGCAGTTTCCCCTCCTCAAAATCTCTCCTTCCTATTCCTTTCCTATTTTCCTGCTGCTATTCGCCTTCTTTCATCCTCCTCCTCCTCTTCTTCTCCTTTTCATTTTCTTTGTTCCCCTTCCTGTTCTTCCTAATCCTCCTACCCTTCATCCTCCTTTTCCTCTTTTTTCTTTTCTGTTCCTTTCCTTTCCTCTCCTCTCCTCCTTCCTTCTCCTCTTCCTCCTCCTCGTCCTTTTCTCCTCATCCTCTTCTTCGTCTTCCTCTGCCCCGCCTGTTCTTCCTCCTCCTCCTACCATTCCCCTTCCTCTTCGTCTTCTTCTTCTTCATCCTCTCTACTCTTCTCTCCTTCTCCTCCTCCCTTTTCACCTCCTCTTCCTTTTCCTGCCCATCCTACTCCCCCTCCCCTTCCTTCTCCTCTTCCTCCTCCTCCTTATCCTCCTCCTCCGCCACCTCCCCCTCCTTCTCCGAAAGTATTGATGGCTTGTGGGTCATGCGCGAGACTTCTAAAAGACCGTTTTAGGCTCCGACAGAGGAAAAGGAGGCGGGAAAGAAATCAAAGGAAGGTAACGGAAGGGAAGGAAGAGAAGCGCAAGTAAAGAAGGAACAGGAAAGGAAAACAGGGACAAAGGAAAAGGAAATAAGTGGGACACGGAGGGAAGGAAGGAAAGATGGGAGAAGGAAAGCAAGGAAGGAAGGGAGGAGGAAAAATAACGGAAAAGGGAAATAGATCAAAAGAAAAGGAAAGGAAGAAGAGAAGAGGGAACATGATAGGAAAATAGGAGGAAAGGTGACGGGACCAAGTAGGAAAGGGAGGAAAAGATGGAAGGGAGAAGGAAAGAAGGGAAGACAGGAAGAAGAGAAGGGAAAAAGAAGGCAGGGATCAAAGAGGGAAATATAGGTAGAAGGGAGAGAAAATGTTAAAGAGGAAGGTAAAACGCTAAGGTGCTGAAGGAGTGACGCAGGTAAGGAAAAGGGAGGTATATGGAGGGAGGGAGGTAAGAAAAAAGGAAGGTATAGCGAGAGAGGGGGGAAGTGGGTATTGAAAGGGTAAGGAGAGGAGACATAAGGAGCTACGGAGTGGAATGGAGGGAGGAAAGAGGAGAAGGTAGTGAGACGGAACGTTTTGGAGATTCATAAATGTGGGTAAGAGCTTCGTTAGAGGTACGGAGGGATAGGGAGAGAGAAAAGAAGCGAGGGAAGTAAGAAGAAACGGTTTGGGGATTCTTAAATGTGGTGAAGAGCTTCTTTAGGTTTCCCAGGTAAGCTCTTTCACAGGTAAGCTCCCTGTTTTGACGAGAAGTTCAGGTTTCTTTTGTTTGTTCTGTTTGTGGCCGCGTGTATTATTCTTCGCGACTAATGAAGGGCTTCCTGTTTTTTACTCGGCTTTCACCGGTTTTTTTTTATTTCTGTGTTATTGTGTACACGGTCCGCAGTTAAGCAAATAACACAACAACAGACAACAAATAACTGCACCAACTCGAGCCAAGTATAAAAATGGTCAACATAAAAAGACAACAACTCGTGAGCAGACCATCAACAAGAAACAACAACAGCAACTGCAATAGAAACAATCATGAACAAAAAAAACAAGCTAAACAAAAACGCAGCAACAACGAAACAAGAAAAAAAAACGGAGCATACATAACACGTATGAATTAGTTTGATGAAAGTCACGAGGAACAGACATGAGAGGAACACGTTTTAAATACATGTTTGAAATTGGATGACATAAGAGAAGGCATATAGGGAGCGTAATTGAGATAGATATATTCATGAGACTGGATAGAAGAATTAAGTGAAAAGGAAAATTGATGGCTTTTGAGTGAATAAGGTTTTGCGGGCTCCACATATTATTTGTTCATTTATTCCTGTTTTCGTCATCAACAAAAACAACAACATAAAAAACAAATCATATCACAGACACAAATAACAAAAGTTTCAACAGGAAATCATTTATCGGTAGGAATTTTTCACCGAACCAAGTAATCTGCCTTTTAAACAAACTTCCTCTATATCAATTTAGTGCCAAGACGATCAATAATTCCCTTAAAATTTGTATTGGCCGGTATTATTATGACAGGAGTGAAATGAACGATCTTGTAAGTACGATCAGAGGGAAAGAGAAAAATACGTCAGGGATTTAAAAACACAGAAAAGTTGATCAGAATACCGAACTTCATATTTCACTTAAACATAAAAGCAGCAGTCCTTCCTTCTCATCTGCACGCTTCCGCAAACCCACCTCAGAGAAAGGCAGCCAAACTCTTGCTCTTTTCATCCACTCTCGACTTTTGGGTCTGTCTTGTTCCAGCGCGAATTAGCAAACGTCATTAAGAAAGTCACAAAAATCAGGTATGCAAATGAAGAAGGAAGGGAAGCAGGAAGGCCACGAGGCACGGCAGAATGAGGAGGAGAATTAGATGCATGATTAGAGGAGACGGAAGCGGATGTGGAAGCATGGAAACACGGAACTGCAGGTAACAGAAAGTATGTTGGCTTAAACGAGTTCGCCTGTTTTGTTGACTTAGTCTGTTAGTCACCCACTTCAATGACCTGCAGAACAAGAAGCTACAGCTCTGATCGTACTTACAAGATCGTTCATTTTACTCCTCTCATAATAATAGCGGTCAATACAAATCTTAATAAGGGAATTGATCGTCTTGGCACTAAATCCATATAGAGGAAGTTTGTTCAAATGGCAGATTACTTGGTTCGATGAAAAAGTTCCTAACGATATATGTGCCGCATCGCCATTTTGAGGTGGCAGAAGGGTATTTCAAGTTCTCGGATCAGTTTGGAGTTCAAATAGCTTAGTATGATCGACGGTGTAACAGACTTGTATAGCATCCTAACATAGTTGTCTCTTTTCCATATGCATGCAGCGCCGCAAATAGAAACCTGTATAGTGAAGAATATCCCACTTGTCAAGCCCACCGGGTAACCTAGTCGGTGCCTTTTAGGATGGACTCGCTATCGCCGCACTGAGAGCCTTTCATCCACTTTGGTGTCGGCAACCTTTGATATGAAGGATTTTAGTCCGATTTCTAACTCGTTGACTTTTATGATGAAGAAAAGTGATCCAGAAATGACTCTTGCGGCACTCCGCCAGTGACAATGAGCCACTCCAAGCCTTGTCCTTCGGGGAACACCATATTTTTTGGCTAGGGAGACAGGGAGGAGGAGGAGGAGGAGGAGGAGGAGGAGGAGGAGGAGGAGGAGGAGGAGGAGGAGGAGGAGGAGGAGGAGGGAAAGGAAAAGAAAGAGGAGAAGGAGGAAGAGGAGGAGGTGAGAAATGGAAGGAAAAGAGCGTGACACATGAGGACGATGACGATTGCGATGACAAGGAGAAAAGGGAGCAAGAACAGAACCATAAGTAGGAAGAGGAAAAGGAGGACTAGTATAGAGAAGAAGAAGTGGAAACAGTTAAGGGAAAGTCTACTGAGTTATAATGAGGCGGGCTGTTTCAGAAGCTCGGTCCATTATACAAATCATTACTGCCAGTGGGAGATAACAGATGAAGGGGAGGAGGAGGACGAGGAGGACGAGGAGGAATAGGAAGACGAGGACGAGAAAGAGGAAGAGGAGGGAGAGGGGAAAGAGGTGGAAACATTCTCTCTCTCTCTCTCTCTTTAATTTCTCCTCTAACAAAGGCTTCGTGCGTGAAAGTCAAGCATTCGGCGGAGGAAAAAAGTTATCTGGGCCGCACCGAGGATAGGATACATTTCAGTCGGCGCAATATTAAAGTGAGCCACGAAATGCGCCAAGTATCCCTCAGCCGCGGTGCAAAAAAGTAATTAAAAAAGAAATACCTCGAAACCCACAGGACTGAAAATGAAGGAAGACGTATTACCGAGCCGCCGCAGAATATAACGCAGCCACAAAATCAAAACTTTCCTTCAAAAACAACCATCGGAGCGTAAAAATATTGGAGCTTAAAAGAGTTCCGGGAAATTGCTTTTTTTTTTTTTTTTTAGTGACATCAAGTGGTCTGAGCTAACTAATAATCATAGGAAGTTAATGAGAAAGTAAGAAATTAACCTAGCAAGCAGGAGTAGGAACTGAATTATTCTTATTTTTATTCTTGTTTTTATTATTCGTAATTATATCATTATTATTATCATTATTATCATTATCATTATTATTATTATTAATTTTATTATTATTACTATTATTATTATTATTAGTGGTAGTAGTAGTAGTAGTAGTAGTAGTCATTTTTTGATGTTATAATGATGATGGCGACGATGATGAACTACGACCTCCCATAAAGCAAAAGAAGGGGTCCTTGGCAACCCTCCTCCCTTAGGTTGCAATATGCACGGGCCTGGCTTTGCCCTGCCCCCGTCATAGGCGGCTGACTACTCCGAGGCGTGTATACCTTGAGGGAGCTCGGCGCGTATCACGACCCGGAGCAGAACTAGGTCGGGGTCGTGACTGGAACTTCGAACCTTGCAGCTATTTATTACTATTATTATTATTATTATTATTATTATTATTATTATTATTATTATTATTATTATTATTATTATTATTATTATTATTATTATTATTATTATTATTATTATTATTATTATTGAGATCTTTGAAAGGGCATGAAGGAAAAATGAAAATAATACTGAGACACACCCGAACAAAGCTCCCTTATGGATATGTCGAATAAAAGAGGCAGAGACAGCTAAGTAAGAACAAAACGGAAGGACAAAAACAACACCTTTTCTCTTCAATCAGGCAGAGTTAAAGTGTTTGAAAGAGACGTTAACAGTCCTTAATATAAAAAAAAAAAAACACTGGGCAATGCGGCGTGTGATACATATTCCAGGTAAAACGTTGCTTGCCTCAATAATGGAACGCCTCAGCCCACGCCAGGCCATCCCGTATGCATGGAATACTTCAGCAGATCAAAGAGCGAGAAAAGCAATTGAAATGTTCGACACGACTATTGACGAGTGAACCTTCTAAGATATCATACGGAGAAAGGTTACAGATCATGTTTTTTTATTGATTTTACTTTACATCGTCTTGCTCTGGTTCTCGTTTTTGATTTTATTCTTGCCCTTGTTTGTGTGTTCTCTCTCTCTCTCTCTCTCTCTCTCTCTCTCTCTCTCTCTCTCTCTCTCTCTCTCTCTCTCTCTCTCTCTCTCTCTCTCTCTCTCTCTCTCTCTCTCTCTCTCTCTCTCTCTCTCGGGTACAACACTGTGTAAATGGGTTTAATCTGGGACCATTAAGGCTCATCGCTCCTAACGCCATCACTGCTAATAATCCTAATGCAATCCGGGGCGCCGTAATCCGTTGTTGAGGGCGGAACAGCCGGCGCATCAGCGGAGCATCAGCGCGGCAGTGACAGGTGCTGATGGGATGAAGGTGAGGCGGCCTGTCACCTCTCTAATATATATTTACCTGATGCTTCTCTTCTTCGTCCCTTCATATCTCACGGGTTTGTCTGTCGCTCTCTATTTCAGTCCCTCCTTAATTCCCTTATTCGTTTTCGTTCGTATCCTGCCTCTCTTTCTCCTTCTATTTCTACCTGCTTCATTTGTCTCTTTCGTAATTATCTGTATGTGTCTTTAATACTCTACACCTTTGTTTCTCTTTTCATCACTACTTCCCTTATTCGTCTTCGTTCGTAACCTATTTCTGTGTCTTTTATATTGTACGCATCTCTCTCTATCTCTCTATTCCTAGTTGCTTCCCTGTATCTTCTTTGTACCTATGTTTTCAATACTCTACACGTTTGTCTCTGTCCTTCAATCCTTCCCTAAGTTTCCTTCCTTCGTACCTATTTCTCAATCTTCCAAATTAACACATTTTCCTATCTCTATTCGTAGCTGCTTCCCTTATTATCCTCCCTATCTACCTACCTATCTGCCTTCCACACTCTATACATTTCTCTATCTCTATTCTTACATGCCTCCCATATTCTTTCTTCATATCTTCCTCTCTGTCTTCCATCTTCTACACATTCTCTATTCCTATCTGCTTCTCTTGTTCTCCTCCGCACTATCTCTTTCTCTCTCCTGTGTTCCTCGTCCTTCGCCCCTGCCTCTAACTCTTTGTATTTCCTTCAATTTCAGTCAATGTTTTCTTCATACATCTTGCCTTCCACTGTTTCGCACCTTCCTCTCAATATTCGTTCTTGCCTTTCTCTCTGTTTCTCTCCCTCTCCATCTCTTTCTCATATCTCCACATGCGTCTCACTTGCCTCCCTCCCTTCTTCATCTCACCTTCTCACACCTGGTCAACGTTCTCACCTCAATTATTCACCTTCATCCTTTGCCCTTCATAACTGTCGTCTCTTTCTATCTCTACCAGCTTTTTCCTTCACATTCCTTCCTGAACATTGAGCTGCTACTGGTGGAGGTCTTAGTGGTGGGAGAAGTGCGGTTTGGGACTGGTGGTGTAGGTGATGGTGAGTGAATGATGGTTTTGGTGACAGAGGTAGTGGTGGTGTTAAGTAGGAGTAATTGTGTTTTGGTAATGCAGCTCAGATTTATTTTTAATGCAATACTGATGTGATGATGATGGTGGTGGTGATAGTAGTGGGGTTTGAGTTGGTAGTGGTGTTGTGATTACCCACTACTACTACTACTACTACTACTACTACTACTATCATTAAACCTTTTGTACTGCTGATACAATTAAAAGCTTATCTCTGGCTTTTAGTGCAGAATTCATGGTTGTTATTTTTGTCCAATCCTCCTATTCCCCCTCCTCCTCCTTCTCCTTCTCCTTCTCCTCCTCCTCCTCCTCCTCCTCCTGTCCATCTTATTTTCTTCTCATTTTTCTCGTTCCACTTTCTCTGCCGACCCTGCCACTTCCTCATCCTCCATCACCACCGCCGCCACCACCACCACCATCACCACTACCACCACCTCCTCCTCCTCCTCCTCCTCCTCCTCCGATTGGCCCTCTCAGCGAAAAACGAGACCAAGTCACACAAAGACACCAAACTCGATACGAAAAACAACACTGGACCAAATCACTTCTGTTTCTGTGTGTGTGTGTGTGTGTGTGTGTGTGTGAACGAGTCTTCCCATGAAACACACATAGAGAAAGAGAGAGAGAGAGAGAAAGAGAGAGACAAACTGTACAGCTTCCCTTGCCTTCCTTCCTTCCTTCTCCCGCTCACGTACATCAGATATGGAAATGCCCGTGTTTTCGCATGCGTCCAGGCGTGAGCGATGCCCATGCAAGCACTGGCAAGCACGCAAACACTCCCGAAACCCTCAATACATGCATATATTCATGGAAACACCCGACCATCCCTCCGACATAAAGCCCACTACACCCTCGATCCTTCTACCCCCTTTTCCCAACGCTCTATCTCCCTCTCCCTCTCCCACTCTCTCTCCATCTAACAAAGTGGTGTGTCGGCGGTGGTGGAAGCTTCGGCGAGGGATAAAGAACATCATACATATCACAACAGCCAAATCGCCTTCACAGCTCAACTCTCGACAGAACTTCGATGGCGGAGCGGGCAGTCAGGCGGGACCTTCAGAAAAGCGCCGGTCATCAATTTTAGACACACAAAGAGTCGAGAGAGAAAAAGTTACACCAAAGGCTTTTCTCAACAAACTCAAGCGGTTAAATCATATTCTCCTCCTCATCCTCCTTCTCTTTTAGTCATGCCTCTTCTTCTTCTACCCCTCCTCCTCCTCCTCCTCATCCTCATCCTCATCCTCCTTCTCTTTTAGTCATTCCTCTCCTTCTTCTACTCCTCCTCCTCCTCATATTTCTCTTCCGTTAACTCAACTCTCACTCCTTCTATTCCTCATCCTTCGTCTTGTCTGCTTTTGATACTTACATACATTATATATCTCCTCATAATAGCTTCTCGATCTTCTCTTTCGGTGACCTTAACTTATTTTTCTTCTTCTTCCTCATTCTTCATTTATCCGCCTATGCTTCTTTTATTCTACTTTCTTCTCCACCACCTCTTTCTCCTACTCTTTCGATTACGTTCGTCTACTTTTTCTTCTTCACCTTCTTCTATTTCTGCTTCTTCTTCTTTTTCTTCTTTTTTTTCTTCTTCTTTCCCTTTTTCTTCCATTAGTTTGTTCTTCTACTTATCTCTCTTCTCCGTCTTCTTGTTCTTGTTCTTGTTCTTCTTTTTCTTTTTTCTTCTTTATCTTCGTTTTTCTTCTTTTTCTTTTTCTTTTTCTCCTTCTCCTTTTTTTTCTTTTTCTTTTTTCTTCTTCTTCTTCTTCGTTTTCTTTTTCTCCTCCTCCTCCTCCTCCACTCTCTCCTCCAAATCCACCTCCACCACCAGCTCCTCCTCTAGCCCCAAATCCACCTCGACAACTCCAACCACCTTTTCTATGTCCACCTTCTCCTCCAGACTCTCCTTCCCGTACAGCTCCTCCTCCTCCTCCTCTTCCTCCACCTCCACCAGCTCGTTTTTCTCGCAGCGCCCAAGAGTCTTAGGGCCTGTTTAGCCGCGTGAGAGCAGCTCTGCCGCTCTGCTGGGTGTTTTATAAAGTACCCGGCCCCTAAAACACCTTTGTTGGGCATACACAGCGACGGCGGCGCGGAGGAGAAAGCAAGTGTGTGGGAATGAGAGGAGGAGGAGGAGGAAACATGGAATCATGGAAACATGGACTAGCAGGCAGCAGAAAGCCTGTTGGCTCATTACTAGGCTGCCTGCGTTCAGTGATTTAATCAATCCGTTTGCCATGGGAGTGGCTTCCAGGGAAGGATTAAAGCACTTGTGTACCTACTCTTGGGAACGTTCAGTTCACACCCCTTGCAGCAAAGTGGCGATCAATGCGTTTCTTGAAGGAGTTGATGGTCTCTGCGCTAACCACTTCTGCAGGAAGGCTGTTCCAGTGGCGAACAACTCTATTCGAGAAATGACTCCTGCCGATGTCGGTACTGCATCGCTTTGCTTGAATTGTTTTTCCGTTGTTTCTTGTTCTCAGGTTAGTTTGTAGCGTGAAGAGTTTGGAGTAATCAACGTTGCTGAGCTTGTTCAGGTACTTAAAGACTTGTATCATGTCTCCCCGCAGTCGTCTCTTTTCCAACGTGAAGAGGTTGAGTCGCTCGAGTCGTTCTTCATAGGGTTTCGTCCTCAGTGATGGTATCATCTTCGTGGCGCGGCGCTGTACTATCTCAAGTAATTCAATGTCTTTCCTGTAATTAGGAGACCAGAATTGCACGGCGTATTCCAGGTGGGGCCTTACCAGCGAATTATACAAGGATAACATAACTCCCGGCGTCTTGTATTCGAAGTTCCCCGATATGAACCCAAGCATTGTATTGGCTTTCTTACAGGCGGACTTGCAGTGTTTTGTTTGTTTCAAGTCACTGCTGATGGTGACCCCGAGGTCTCTTTCCTCTTGCACAACATGTAGTGGTTCGCCACCCATGTGGTATATGTGGTTGCTGTTTCTGGATCCGATATGCATTACTTTACATTTGGTAGTGTTGAAGGACATCTGCCATTTTTCTGACCATCGAGTGATCTGGTCCAGGTCTCTCTGGATAATTTCGCAGTCTGCCGTCGTGAGGGCCTTCCCACCCACCTTTGTGTCGTCGGCAAATTTTGAAAGATTGGATTTTAATCCTAGTTCTAGGTCGTTGATATATATGATGAAAAGTATGGGTCCCAGTATTGACCCCTGTGGCACGCCACTTGTGACCGGGAGCCACTCGGAGGCCTCTCCGTTGAGTACAACTCGTTGTTTTCTTTCAGTGAGCCAGTCTTTGATTCACGCTGTCAGATCGTCGCCTAATCCCGCCGACTTAAGTTTCTTGAGGAGTCTTTCATGTGGCACTTTGTCAAAGGCTTTCTGAAAGTCTAGATATATAACATCACTGGGGATATGATTATCCCAGTTTTCATAGATACCTTGGAAGAAGTCCAATAAATTGGTTAAGCACGAGCGCTTGTTCCTGAAACCGTGCTGAGCATCGGAAATGATGTTGTTGTCTTCAAGGAACCTAACGAGTTTGTCTCTGATGATCTTTTCGAGGATTTTTCCCGCCACTGAGGTCAAGCTGATTGGTCTGTAGTTTAGGGCCACACTTTTGTCTCCCTTTTTGTAGATCGGTGTTACGTTCGCTTGTTTCCAGTCTTTTGGGACTTTGTTTTGTTGTAGTGACAGATTGTAGATGGCGGTGAGTGGCTTGAGGATTTGCTGCTTGAGTTCCTTGAGCAGCCTGGGTGACAAGTCGTCGGGTCCGGTAGACTTGTTTGTCTCGAGTTTGTCTAGGTACTTTTTCACATCCCGTTCGTCGATTGTGCCAATTTCTAGGGGAGTGATTCCCATCGATGGGGAAGGGCTCTCGGGTACGGACTGGGTATTCTCGACCGTGAACACAGACGCGAAGTTCCTGTTTAGGATTTCGACCATTTGTCTACTGTCCTGTGTTAGTACGTCACTTTCATCTTTTAGGGGACCGATATTGCTTTTTGTCTTCTTTTTGGTTCTTATATACGTGAAGAACTTTTTCGGGTGGGACTTGGCTTCGCGTGCAACTTGCTTTTCATAGTCGCGTTTACGCTGGCGAATGAGTGTTCTGCAAGCTCTGAGGCTTTGATGGTACTGTTCGCGTGCCTCGTCAGTGCTGTTTTCCTTTAGCAAGTTGTATTTTCTCTTCTTCAAATTAATCGCCCGTCGAACTTGGGTAGTCATCCATGGTGTGCTTGTGGCATTATTTGTTCTCCTTGTCTTCATGGGAACAGTTGTTCTCTCTACCTCCAGGAGTTTGTTCTAAAAGCCGATCCACGCGCCGTCCACCGGAGTGAGGTTCATGGGTTCCCAAGTTATCTGGGTTAGCAGCTCACGAGCGAAGTTAAAATTGGCTTTTTTGTAGTCTGGAATCTTGGACGTGTTTTCGGTGAGTTCATGGTCTGTTCTGATCTTTAGGCGAATTAGATGATGGTCGCAACCATCCAGTTTTTCGCCGACTTGACATTCACGTGTGAGATCTGAATCACTCACGAGTACTAGGTCTAATAAGTTATTTTCCCTTGTCGGTTGGGTAACAATCTGAGTAAGAAAAGTGTCCTCTAACATTTCGAGCAATCTGTTACCCTCCCGATCTCCAATCATCGTGGTCTAGTCAATGTTGGCACAGTTAAAGTCCCCGATAATGACTGACTGTTTGTTTTGTGTTATGTTGTGAATTTCCTCGTACAGCGCTTCGTCGTCCGCTGCTTGTTGCTTTGGAGGTCTGTAAACGGTTCCAATCGTTATTTTGTTGTGCTTGCTAGTCTCTAGTTCAACATATACAGTGTCATATTTCTCTGAGTCTCCTTTGGTTATTTCCACGACAGGGTATTTGTTCTTGACGTAACAGATAACACCTTGAGAATTCGGTCATTAAGTGGTCAGAGGTGGCCCACGTTTCGGTGATGGCAATCACGTCCGGACTTTCTACGTCAACATAGGCAAGTAACTCATCCCGTTTGGGTATTAGGCTCCGCGCGTTGGTGTATAGGACAGAAAATGTCCTTCTTGACTTCAACGCTTCGAGGCGGAGGAGGAGGAGGATGAGGAGGGGGAGGAGGAGGGGGAGGAGGAGGAGGAGAAAGAATGGTACTATTAGGAGGAGGAGTGGTTGTAGTAGTGGTGGTAGTAGTAGTAGTAGTAGTAGTAGTAGCAGTATAAATAGTAGTAGTGGAAGTAGTAAGAGGTGGAGGAGGAGGAGGCGGAGTAGGAGGAAGAGTAAGAGTAGGAGGAGGAGGAGGAGGAGGAAGAGGAAGTGTAGGAAGAAGAGGAGGAAAAGGAGGAGGAAGAGGAGAACAAGAGGAGAACCAGGAGGTGGAGGTGAAAGGTCATCTCCCCCTTACCCCTTACTCATATCCAGCCATTTATAACGTCCTCCTCCTCCTCCTCCTCCAACACTCCCCATTTCCATTCCCTTCCTCGCCGCTTCCCTTCGCCCATTCCCGTGATGCCTCCGTTGATGGTGCGTCATGAATAACAGGTGGACGGCAGGTGTGTGTGTGTGTGTGTGTGTGTGTGTGTGTGTGTGTGTGTGTGTGTGTGTGTGTGTGTGTGTGTGTTCCTACCAAAATCATTCTGCCAGTTGTCAATACAATTACACACACACACACACACACACACACACACACACACACACACACACACAACACACACACAAAGTGACTCTCTCTCTCTCTCTCTCTCTCTCTCTCTCTCTCTTTGATATTGTATATTTTATTTTATTTCCTTTCACTTTCCTTTTTCTTTTTTTTTTGTTTCGTCATCTAAATTTTCTTTTCTTCTTATTTTGTGTTGTCATTTTATACCTCCTCCTCCTCCTCCTCCTCCTCCTCCTCTTCCTCCTCCTCCTCCTTCTCCTCCTCCTCCTCTCGCCTTTGATGTCGCAGAACGGAGCTTCTCGCCGTGAATGCAACCTTCTTAAAATGAAGCGAAACATTTAGCCACTTCGCTCCTCGCCCTATTCTCTCCGTCACCCCCTTACCTTCCCCCCTCCCTCCCCCCGCTGGAGGCCACACCGGAACCACTAAATTAACACCTTCGGCATCCAACCCCCAACCCCCCCTACCCCTCCTCCTTTTGTTTTTCCTCCTCCTCCTCCTCTTCTTGATCTTTACTGTCTCTCTCGTCCTCTCCTATTTATGATCTTCCTCTTTCTTTGCAACAGTTTAGTTTAGTTTATATTTCTTTTAATATTTCCTCCTCATCATTCTGCCTTTTCTTCTCATATCCCTTCTCTTCTTATACAATCATAACTGTACAATTTGTTCTAGGTTATTTAACTCATTTATATTTGTTACGGTCCTCCCTGTATTTTTTTTATATAAGTAGAGTAAGTGCTTTAGTATGTCCTTCAGGTCACTAATCGCCTCGACCATACAATAGCCACTAAAGCAAGCAGCGTCGATTCAAACCACCGGGAAGCCTCGTGGTAAACCGACAGCTTTTGAGTTCGCCAACCACTCCGTACCCAGGCTTCTCCATCCACCTTCTTGTCCTCATGTTCTTCCTCGTTCACCCGCCAGAACTAACATCATTATTCACCTTTGCTGTTAGAGGATGAACACGAAAACATCGCAGGTATTTGTTAGCCTTTGTTAGCCGATGAAACCGTCTATGTCGATATGCGAAAACAAAATATTTAAGGTATACGATCCTCTACAGCGCAATAAAGTTAACATGAACCGTATTTGTGCCAGCTGTTGTGCATGTGACTGTAAAACTCTGTGTCTGTCTCTCTGTCTGTCTGCGTAAGTTTTTTTTGTGTGGATTTATGTATTTGATTGTGTATTTGTACAAGTGTGTCGTTCTTGGTACGTGTCTGTGTGTATGTGTCTGTACTTTTTTGTGTATCCTTGTCAGTCTGCATTTGTGGATCAGTCTGCATCTACCTGTCAGGATATGTAAGCTTATATGGGTCTGTTTGTATGGGTCTGTTTGTATGGGTATGTCAACCTATCCGCCTATCTATCAGTCTATCTATCAGTCTATCAGTCTTCCTGCATGGGTCCGTCTATCTAGAGTACCTGTGAGCGTAGCCATGTCTGTGTGGGTGCGTTTGTCTGTCAGTGAACGTATATGTGTCTAGCTGCCTGTGCATCTGTATATTCAAGGACGGAAGCTTCGCGAGTCTGAGTTTCAATTCCCAGTGCGGCTAGAAAGGCTTTGGATCCCGCCGGCACACATTCCATTACGAGTTGTGCTCAGCGGGGGGAAGGAAGTGGAAATAGGACTGTGGTGCGTTGGGTGGGGCTGTGGTGTGTGTCGTGGGGCTGTGGTGTGTGTCGTGGGGCTGTGGTGTGTAGGCGTGTGGTGTGTGGAGTGGGCTTAATAGTGTGACGGGGAGTGTGCGGTATAGTGTGAGTGTAATGGTGAGCTTAATATGGTGTAAATGGTGTGGCAGGATGATATAGTGTGTGGTTGTGGTGTGGCGTAGAAGAGTGGCGTTATGGTATTGAGTTACGTGATCTGGTGTGGCGTGGAGTGGAGGTGTGGTGGAGTGATGTGACGTAGTGGTATGGTGTGCAGTGATCTTGGGGTCTAGTGGTGTGGCAAAGGGATGTGGCAGAGAGGTGTGTGGCTGCAGGGTGGAATGGCGTGACGTTACGATAGTTTGGCAAATAAATGTGACGCGTTATTGTGGAGCTGTTGTGTGGAATGGCGGGCTGTGACGTTAGTGTGGCGGAAGCACGTGCGACTTTTGCGTGTGGATGTTCAGTTCCTGCGAAGCGCGGCGACTGGTGACGTGACGAGAAAGTTATTTGTGGCGTTTTGAGCGACGGTGAACTATGAGACTCTCCAGGTGACGCGAATCATTATTTATTTATTTACTTATTTTACAACAAAGGAGACAGCTCAAGGGCACAAAAAAAGTAAACAATAATAAAACAACAGCCCGCTACTCGCTGCTCACAAAAAGAATCTAAAGAGGTGGCCGAAAGAGAGATCAATAATACCTGCCAGAGATGAAACTTAGTAATATGAAAAGACGTAGAGATATATAAAAACGCAGATGGATAGATAGATAGATTGATAGATAGTTAGGCATGTAGGAAGAGAGATGGGAGAGAGTTCAATAAATAAAATAGGACAAACGACCATTTAGAAAACAAATATGGTATTAGTACTACGACCCTCAAACAAATAACAACAAACAGACGAAATGCGTTTTTTGTGTGTGTGTGCGTGTGTGTGTGTGTGTGTGTGTGTGTGTGTGTGTGTGTGTGTGTGTGTGTGTGTGTGTACTTGTTGATTTGTGCTTTCAGAGTCAATATCCCTTTCCGGAGCTACACACACACACACACACAGACGCAATCTCTCTCTCTCTCTCTCTCTCTCTCTCTCTCTCTCTCTCGTTACACTGATCATCATGAAACATTTACTTGACATATTTTCACGGTAATATGACATACTTTATATTTTGCACGTTCCTCCTTCCTCATTGTCTTTTCTTTGTTAGCTTTAAGTATTTCTCATTTTCTTCACGGTTTCCTCTCTCTCTCTCCCCTCGCACCCCATCCCCTCCATCATTAATCTGAGTCATACCTTCTCTTCGCACATAATAAAGATTAACTCCCCTTCCTTCTCCCTCCCTCTCCTCCTCTTCCTCCTCCTCCTCCCCCTCTTCTATCCGCACGTCAATTATTTTTCTTGCCGCTTTGCCGAGGAGAGAAAAGTAAAGAAAGCAATACACTTCTAGAACACTGCCGTTGCGGGGTTTTTTTTCTCTTTATTCTCTCGGGACATAAAACATTTCTTCCCGACAGCCCGGAAAGGTAATTTTTCCTCTCTCTTTCTATTTTTCAGGCATCTGTATATCTATCTATCTATATATCTATCTATATATATCTATCTATATGTCTATCCATCTGTCTATCAATCAATATATTTAAATGTTTATCTATCTGTCTATCTATCTATCTTTCTTTTTTACGTTGTAACAATGGTACCGATAGGCTTTCTTGGAGGGGCCTGATGGTCGGTCCCAGCCTGCTGTGGAGCGGGCAAGTGTTTATAATAGTTCTATCTGGCTTGGCTCATGCTGCCCGCCGGAGCTCATCCTTCATCCTCTCTTAGAGAGAGAAGCTAGAATCCGGGCTGATAGGTGATCTCCAGGACAGCATGTGAATCGACTTAGGCCACCCGGCGATGACTGAAAAATACCAGCTTGTGGCGGCGGGCAGGACGCAGCGCCCGCACGCTAACCACTCAGCAACCTCCTCCCTATATCTGTTTTTTTTTTTCTTCTTCTTTTTGGGTGCTGCCTGTAGCACCGGTAGATGTATGAAGGGGCCTCTTGGGCGACCCCAGCCCGTTAGTGGCGCAGCGAATTTTATTTATAGTGACTGCCGTGATGTATGACTTGTTCTTGGCCCATGCTTCCCCCAGTGCTCCTCTTGACCGAATTCGTTGAAGTCAGAGTTGATTGAAGATTTGGACAGCATGTAGGTAATCTTCCGACACTCGGTGATGGTGTGAAAAATCAGCGTGTTTCGGTGGGACTCGAACCTAGGTCCACGGGCTCACCACACCCGCACGCTGACCACTCCGCCAGCGCCTCCCCCCCATCTATCTACCTATCTGTCTATCTATTCTCAGTAGCATTTCTTCCTTACCTGCGTGTCACCTGGAAGTAGTTCCGTAAGCCGTGGAATGGGTGTCAATACATATGAATTATTAGAGAAGCGTTTGCCAACCTACTCCTTCTTTCTTTTCCCCTGCACCCTCGTCTTTTCTTAACTTCTCTTACATGTCCTTCTCTTTTCTTTTTTAACCCACACCCCGTTTTTTCTCCTTTAATATCCCTCATACACTATCATCTTCTCTTACCTACATCCCTCTCCTTCTCCTTCACTATCCCTTCAACCTCCTACTTCACTCACACACCCTTTTCTTCTCCTAATTATCACACCCTATCCCCTACCCCTTCATTATCCATATATCCTCCTCCTTCACTTACGCCCTCTTTCCCTCTTCCTTCCTCTACCCTACACACCTTTCCTCCCTCCTTCATCCTTTACCTCCCTTACCTGCACCCTGGATAACACCCTTCTACAGTACACTCGTCGGACGTTCTGGCGTAAAAGACCTCCAGGAATAAACACACACGCAGACGTCAGCACACACACACACACACACACACACACACACACACACACACACACACACACACACACAAAGAATGCTGGTTATCTGAAAAGGATGATAAATTTTAACCGATGAAAAACATCAAGCCTTAAAAAGTAACGTTATTGTTTTCCTATTGACTATACCGTTAATCCTACAACAATTAATTTTACTGCTCCTTCTCCTCTTCCTCCTCCTCCTCCTCCTCCTCCTACTCCTACTACTACTACTACTACTATTCCCTCGTTCAGCATTATTAAACAACGAGTGAAAACAACATAATTTTTTGTAACTTAAAATTACTCTCACCTTGTTTGGGCTTCATCAGGTATGCGTTTCCGTGACTTTCTACATTCGCCTTTGCGCAAGTGGAGTGAAATTTTAATGTGAATATCCAGTGTGTTTGTAGCGCGTCCGTTATGTGTTTGTCGTGTGTTTTAGTGCGATATTGAGCTCGAGCAGGGTATAAAGCAATCCGTGCGGTGTTTACTTTGTTCAATATATATTTAAAAATGGAAGTAAATAGGAGTATCCCGTACCGTACAGGGAGAAAGAAAGAATAAAGTTTTTTTTCTCTCTGGATAGTATTAGGAAAAAGTTAAAGAAAAGTAGACATTTTCGTAGGCAGGAAATGCTAGAAGAAAAGTTTACCTAATTTCCTGCAAGAGGAAAGAAGAAACATTTATTTTCTGAAGAGTAATGTGAATATTTAAAGGTAAGTAGATAATTATGTAGAAAGAAAAAGAAAAAATAAAGTTTGCCTAATTTCCTAAATGGCTACTGGTCTGAACGAAGGCTCCGACATTTAAAAAACGAAAGTCAAGTAGTTATTTAGGAACATTGAGTATACTCGTCATACAGTCCACGTAGTGAAATTCAATAACTCGAATGATATTTGTAACGAACGACTTCGGGAAAAAATGAAAAACTAAACATAGAAGCCTTGGTTAGCTTACAAATCTATAAAGCGAAAATCAATCAATAACTACTATACTTTTTGGGAGGCAGCGACTTCTGAAGTGAAAATGAGACAGAATAAGAAAGTTATAATACACTCAGAGCCATATAGAGAATGAAAAAAAAGAAAAACCTGGAATACAAAGGCAAGCTTGGGTTTTACTATAGATCCGCAAGGACTTCGTTGCAAAAAAAAAAAAAAATCAATATTTCAATAAACGCCACCTTCAAAGCATAGGAAAGTATTAGTCTAGTTTTTATGCGGAGTTGTCCAGTGTTTGTAAGGCAGCCATTTGAACCGTGTGTGTGTGTGTGTGTGTGTGTGTGTGTGTGTGTGTGTGTGTGTGTTACCTGTCCCTTGGATCTCCAGGTGAGTGGTTGACAATCAATGAAATGACACGAACCACAACATTGCGATTTCATATCCAAACGCATTGTTCATGGCTAAGACTTTTATGAACGCATGAATACACACACACCCTCACACATACGTACACATACCCACTCACCCCACCACACACACACACACACACACACACACATACACGCCTCCTTCCCACACACACGCACACTCCTCCACCACCCACACGCACAGTACTCATAACCGTAATTACAATGAGAAAGTAATCGCTAAACACTATTATCACCCTTGGCACCATTTGATTTAGATTATGATCCTTGACGACCAAAAAGCATGATTTATAGGGTGATAAAAATAATAACAGTATGACACCGAACTTAACTGCTTGCCACGGAAAGGAGAAAGACGTGGTGGTGTTGGTGGGGGGTGGGGGGGGGGGGGGGTAGCAGTGGTGGTGGAAGTGCTGGTGGTGGAGGTGGTAGTGGTAGGTGAAAGGTAGTGTTAGTGGTGAGGTACTGGAGGTTGTGGTGAAGGTTGTGTTAGTGGTTAGCTATTGAAGGCTGTGGTGAAGGTTGTGTTAGTGGTGAGCTATTGAAGGCTGTGGTGAAGGTTGTGGTAGTAGTGGAGGTGGGGTAGTGGTAGGTGAAAGGTAGTCTTAGTGGTGAGCTATCGAAGGTTGTGGTGAAGGTTGTGTTAGTGGTGAGGTTGTACAGTAATGATCTTTGTGGAGGTGGTGGTGATGGTTGTGATGATAAGGTTAGTGGTGGTGGTGGTGGTAAGTGAAAGTCATTACGGGAAACTAATAAGGAGAGGTCACGAGACTGCTTATGATGGTGGTGCTGGTAGTGGTTGTGGTGGTGGTAGTGGTGGTGGTGTCAGTGAGGTCAAAACGCTCACAGTACAACAAAAAAGTCCCGTTCAGCTTGACCTCTATATTTTCTTCTCTTCTCTCCTTATACATTCTCTTTCAGGACGTTCCTTTTCTCCTTTCTATCTATCCTTCCCTCCTCCTCCGCCAGTCTCCTCGCCTTCCCTCCTTAGCTTCTGTTGCCTTTACCTTTCTCATCTCTCTTTTCCACCTAACCTTTTATTTTGCTTTCATTTGCTTCTCTTTTATCACCTTTTTCACGACTGACCCCTCTTTCGGCCACCTCCTTGGATTCTTTTTAGGAGCAGCGAGTAGCGGGATTTTTTTATTATTATTGTTTCCTTTTTTGTGTGCCCTTGAGCTGTCTCCTTTGTTGCAAAAAAAGAAAAAAAAAACGACCAACAGTTTGTGATAATAATGATAATGATGTACTGTTGATGATGATAAAGGAAAAGTAAAATACATGTAAATAACAAAACCTCACCTGGATAACAAATGTACTTGGAGTGATAATAATTGAAAGAGAAAGAAAATGAAACTCTGCTCATTTCTCGTTCCGGCCACTCTGATTAATCTTCCATTCCCCCGTCTCAGACCTGCCAAACAAATACTTCCGCTATCCTCACAAATTCTTGCACAAAAAATAGGTAAAAGAAAAGTGAAGTACCGCGTCGAACCTGCCACCTGACACAAAGGGTATTTACTCACACCTGGCAAGAAATAATTCAAGCACTTACCGATTTCACTCTCTCTCTCTCTCTCACACACACACACACACACACACCTTCATTTACGTTATCCAGCAAGTAACATCAAACTTCAACATAGTCTGATACTTTTTCCATCATTTTGGTCCCTTTCATGATCCGAGGTTGAATTTATACCGTGAACCTAATCAAACATTTTCACACTTCGTCTCACACACGCGCGGGTACACACACACACACACACACACACACACACACACACAGCTACGCACACACACAATAAAAAAAACTTTACCGTGTCTTTAATATGTTGAAACGAATGACCCAGCACCACTACCATCACTACCACCACCACTACCATCACCATTAACATCACCATCATCACAACCACTATCATCACAAATACCATCATCACCACTACCACCACCACCATTATCACAACAACCACCATCACCACCACCACCATCACCCCATCCTGACACCTGCAGAAGGGAAGGACTCGGTGGAAGAAGTGCTTGGGAGGGGTAGAGGGGGAAGGGGGGAGGAGGGAGGGCATGGCAGGGAGGAGGTGGAAGAAGAATGGCTTGGAAGGTAAAATATCACAAGGCAATGACAGCCACTTCCATCACGCACGCAATTCCTCCTCCTCTTCCTATTCCTCCTCCTCCTCCTCCTCCTCCTCCTCCTCCTTATCGTCTTCCCCTTTCTCCTACTCCTTTATCTCCAGTTCTTTTTACTCTTATTTCCAACTTTTTTGTGTTTTATTCTTCTTCCTGTTTTTTTTGTTTGCTTGCTTTATCTTTTCCAGTCTTCTTCTTTTCCTCCTCCTTTTCCTTCTAGCTTCTCCTCCTCACGTTTCCTATCACTTTTCTCCTCCACCTTTTTCTCCTTTCCCACTTCTCTTTTTTTTCTCGCTCTCCTGCTCCTGGTCCACTTCTTCCACTTCCACATCCAACTCCCACTCCTTCTCCTCCTTCTCTTCCGCCCTTAACTCCCGCACCTGCCGGCACATATTACCTCGGACGCGTGACAAACACAGGTATTTTATAGACACAAATTTACGTGGATATTTGCAGGCGGCATCACAGCACGCGGCGCGGGTCCAAGGCGGGCAGGAATATTAATGTGCTTCGCCAACACGCACTGAAAACCTCGACTTGAAATTGAAAAGGAGAGGAAGACGGAGGGGAAGGGCAGCAAAGGTTAAGGATGAATATGGAACAGGAACAAGAACAGGAGCAAGAACAAGAAGAAAGAAAAAGAAAGAAAACTATACAAGATAACGAACAAGAACAAATACAAGAGAAACAAGAAGAGATACAAGAAGAACGAGAACAAAATCAAGAAAAAGAAGAACAAAATAAAAAAATAACAAGAACAGAAACTATGACATATGGAGAAGAAGAGAACAAGAACAAATACGAGAGAAACAAGAAGAATGATAACAAAACCAAGGAGAAGAAGAAAAAAATAAAGAAGAACAAGAACAGAGACTAGGACAAAAATATGGAGCAGAAGAGAGAGAAATGCGAACCACAGCAGGTAGAAAAATGGAGAATGGAATAAAAAAATAAAAAATGGCATCTTATCCCACCAAAAGTTGCCAATGCTGCATATTCACGTTTTCAATTTTAACATAGAAGTGAACGTTGCTAATAACGTGATTGGCTAATTAAAAAGCAACAAGAATAACCAGACAGTTGAACATGACGATTTAAAATATTAATTCATACAAACAAACAAATGTCCAATATACACCACATCAATACGGCACAAAAGGGACACATTTTTTTATGGAATGAAAACAATGGGAATGAAAACAATGATGATTAATTTTGAATGCGCGGAAAGCAATATTTGAATACCGCTCGAAAAAATAGCCACAAACACAGTTGTACACACACACACACACACACACACACACACACACACACACACATTGAAATCAAATGAAAATATAATTGTGTGAAATATTTATGTGTTACATTCTCCTTCTCCTCCTCCTCCTCTTCTTTCCTCTCCTCTCCTTTCCTCTCCTCCTCTCTTTTCTCTTATCTTTTTTATCTCCCTTCCTCCTTCTCCTTCTCCTTTGCTGACGGAGCGGACTTTGTCATACCTGGCTGCCGCACGACTCCACGCAACGCAACACTTGACATTTGAAAGTCATACTGAAACTTATAATACATGACAGGCAGCTCACACTAACCTCGAGGACATTTCAAATATCACAAAGCAACACCAAACAACATAATATATAGAAAAATAAAACAATAAACATCACACCAGTCAAGACAAATATAAGCTTTTATCTTTATTCGTTCTTGAGGCACACTGCTTTAGCGCTCGTGTCTCGCTGCACTGGCCAAGGCGCGGAATTGTTAACTTCAGACTGACATATCTGACATTTGGTGACGTGATGAAGGCTGATTTTTTTTGTGGAATGTGTAAGAGGATGAATAAAAAAAAAAGTATGAATAAAAAATGACGTCGACAATCGAAGAGGTTGTGGAAGGCGGTGGCACATGCTACTTTATAAAGCTCAGAGTCAAGAATGGTTACGAGAGAGAGAGAGAGAGAGAGAGAGAGAGAGAGAGAGAGAGAGAGAGAGAGAGAGAGAGAGAGAGAGAGAAAATTTGTTATTGTTTCTTTGATTTTTGTAAGCAAGAAAAAAAAAAACGAGTCACAACAACGCTATTCTCAAACCCTATAACAAATAACTGATGACCAATAAACGGTATAATATTTTTTTTACCTACTCTCTTTCTCTGTAATCACGACTTTGTTTGTTTTGCCATTTTCTTTGACCGCAGAGAAAACCCCAACGGCACGAGTCTCCCAGGAGTGACATTTTAAAGAAGGACGCAAGCACCAATCGACGTGTCTAACCTTCCATCCCGGGCCGAACCAATTTTCCAGGCAGATCCAAACTTGATGTAAGACAAGGCCACCGAGGAATACACTACCGATAAAAACTGAACTGCAACAAAGTACTAACATATATCAAAAAGCAGTTTTGTAATTTGACTGTTTTAGCAATGTATCATTTTTATAACGCACTTTGAATCTGATTTTTTTTGTCAATAAGATAATGCATTAGTACAAAAAAACAGCTTACTTACCGCATTTGAGCTTTTTTTTCCGCGTGGCGTGCACTTAGTAAACTTTAGTACAAGTAATCATTCCATCGCTCCTGACTATCCAAGCGATTAATCATTTTCCATTTGAAAATATATAACTATAAGAAAACCAAGATCAAACGAACACAAACTCGTCAAGAATCAACAGCACGTGGAAGTCATACCTGTATTATTTTCTTCGTTGGCAAAGTTCGACGACGTATGTATTATAAGTCTTCCAAATATGTCGAGGCCGGCTGGCGTAGGCTCCCGCGGGTCCTTTCCTCCCCTCTGCTCTGCCACACAGTCCCAACACCTATCTCTTCCTCTCATATGTAAGCTATAGGTAACATATGAGAAGAAAAAATAGGTGTTGGGACTGTGTGGCAGAAAAGAGGGGAGAAATGGACCCGCGGGAGCCAACGCCAAAACGGATTCGACAATTTGGTTTCACTACAGCCATGTCACAGTACATAATTAGCTGCGTCATTTCGTAGCTGAAGTTATAAAAATATGGAAGGAAGAGTAACCGTGAGTGGAATTTTCGTAGTTCCTGAGACAATACACGTGAAAATTAGTTAATCAGAAAACCTACAGATAAACAAAAGTATATTAGTGGCAGCGCCTCGAAAGTAAGGTGAAAATACTAAAGAATCTACAAACTTCTACGTACCACAGAATAATCCACTTCAGTGTCACTCAACTAAGCCGCAAGACCAACAGCAGTCCGCGAACCATCTGTGAGGGATTTACACTTTTTATGAGCTATTCCCAGTCCTTGTTCTTAAATTCCGTGCGTGTCGCGTGTGTGAGGCAGCTGCGAGGCGCCGCGGGGGATTGAGACAGACAGTAGTGAAGCAAATATCGAATGCATTACACTCGAGGCCCCGCTCTTTACTGCGAATTTAATTACGAAACAGGTCGAGGTCGAAGCATCCGTCAGGTGGTCAGAAAGCGCTCGACAGTGACCTAATCGTTATTCCTTAATCTATTTACGTTTGATTGTGACATCTTGACTTTATTCTGCACCTTTTTCATGTTATGCAGGGATTCATATTCTGGGCTGAGACGAGGAAAGGAATTGACGAAGGAGAGAGACGAGCGAGGCCGATATTGTAGAGCGTAAGATTAAATAAACATCGACACTAAAATCTGGACTGTTTCACTGATTTTGAGAGAGAGAGAGAGAGAGAGAGAGAGAGAGAGAGAGAGAGAGAGAGAGAGAATTTCGATATACTTGTTTATTATCATTATCACCCCTATTCCTGGGACTATAATTCCCAAGCCAGTACACTCACTAGCTCTCCTCAGCCACAATGATACGGTCGGGTCACCACAAGTATCTTTAAGTGCTACTCGACTCCCAGTGGTAACGCGTAGCCTTTGGCGGTGCACGGGCAAACTCACGATTACCACAGAAATTAAAGAAAATGAAGGGAAAGGTTGTGAGAGGCAGCGAGGAAGGGAGAAGAAAGGCAAAGGGAATGAGTTATTTTTACCAGAACTTTAACATTCGCACTTACCGCGAAGCCATGGGACGGGGGAGCTTTAAGTCTACGGGGACAGACTACAGACTTGGTCCAGATGTGTTTATTGTTCTACCAAAGTAAAGAAAACACATGTTAAGCCAGTAGAGTCAGTTAAACGTTTTGCCTTCATGGAGTCTAGGAACATCATATTTCTGTTTCCTATTGGAATAGTATTTCTTACGCTCCATGAAGGCAGAAATACTGGACAGACGTAAGTGAGCACAGCACAATGTGCTTACAAAGAGAAAATAAACATAATGCTGCCAGAATATTAATTTTGATGCCAAATGCCAAGAAATAATAACAACGACAAGCATAATATATAGAGTTAAGTCAAACAAAGTTTTAATATCAAATTGTTTGCACTTTCATTAAATGAAATATTGTCAAATTCAATATCTGTGACAACTGAATTGCTCATTGCTTTAGGAAAGAAAATAATTGTGCAACGTCCCCTGAAACAAAAAGCTGAATAGTCTGAAGCCGTTCTGCAACAATATTCTGAAGCCCTTGTGACACACTGTCCTGCAGCCACGAGCTGAGCAATGAGACAGTCATGCAGAGTTCCCAGCAAAGCCATGATCAAAATATTCTGAAACCGTTATGCAGCGTACACCAGAAAGATGTTTCCTTGAAATGACTCTTAAGAAGCAATACAATGCTGTCTTAGAAATAATGAATCAGGCTCTAAGAAGTAATCAAACAATAATTAAAACTATGCAGGAGTCCTTAAGAAGTAATGAAACATTCTCCTGTGGCAATCACAATGAAGCAGGTACAAAATATTTTTCAATTATGAGAATATTGCTTAAAGTTCTTTGACCACTCTATCGCCATTAGAAATATATATTTTAATTACAAAGATATATAAAAATATATAATTAGAAAAAATCTTACCTGTCTATTTCGGTACGGAGAACTGTAGATATTAGCGAAAAAAAAAAGCCTAATATATTGAACCGTACACAATGTATATTATTCCATCTTCTACTACTACTACTGCTACTACTACTGCAACTATTATTACTCTCTCTCTCTCTCTCTCTCTCTCTCTCTCTCTCTCTCTCTCTCTCTCACCCCTTCATCTCCCCTCCCTCCCCACCACCGCCACCATTCCCGTCACGGTTAATTATGAGCCAGTGTCCCTATGTGCCTCGCGTTCAATGAAATAATCGGCGGGGGGTTTGATATTGGAGCGTCGAGGCGTGACATCATTCCCGGCTGAGGGCTGGGGGGGGTACGCTAAATACGGGGTGAGTGGGATGACATAAGAACATAAGAGTCTGCAAGAGGCCTGGGGGCCAAGCAGGCCTTTGACCCTAATCTCCCGTGTATCTAACCCCACCTAATATCGCTGTCCATGAATTTATCTAGTCTATTTTTGAATGTGACAATTGTATTGGCACTCACCACATGACTGCTAAGCCTATTCCACTCATCCACCACCCTATTAGTAAACCAATTTTTGCCTATGTCCCTGTTGAATCTGAATTTATCCAGTTTAAACCCATTACTTCGTGTCCTACCCGGTATGGCAAGAGTGTTCAGGGCTGTGCGTATGACTTCTTCGAGGACATGCATACCCGACCCCCCCACACACACACACTCACACACCCACACGGGGTCTCTTTTTTATGTCGTTCTCGCTCTCCCTCTCAGGATGGCGTGCGTTGCGTGGGGTGGGACTCGCCGTGCTCAGGAAATATTTAAATGTTTTGATTAACATTCGGATTCCCGTCAAGGCCCAGTAATTATCCTCTCCTTTCCTCCACGCTCCACCTCGTCTCCAATTCGGCCTCCCTCCTCCACCTCAGTATTCCTCCACCCTCACTCGCTACTTCCTTATTCAACATCTCTCTCTTTTTTTTAATTCTCTTCCTTTTTTTTCCTATCACATTTTCAAGACACACTCCGGCGCTCGCTGCCAACCCTCGTGGTCTGGCGAGGATTACCACCAAACAACTTTCGGTACCGTAGGATTTTTTTTATTTATATCAATTTTCGCCGTATGTTTGTAACGGACAAGACAGAAAGACGAAAGAAAACTACAAATAAATATCGCTCTCTTCGTAGACGGGGTTATTCTTACCTACTGCTACTGCTACTACTACTACTACTACTACTACTACTACAATGATGCAATAAAATAAACAACTAATCTATCGAAGCCAGCTCAATGTGAGTGTAATAATTCATAAGCGGCTTGACGGGTGTTATTCATTTCCTCGACACGAGCCATGTAAAAGTTCAAGTGATTAAATATGTGTACGTAATGAGGACGGTGAAGGGGGCCAGTGTGTGTGTGTGTGTGTGTGTGTGTGTGTGTGTGTGTATGTAAGCATCAAAACAACTCACTCTCTTGTTTTTTTTTCTTGTTTTTATCGGCCAAGCGTTTATTAGTTGAGCCGCGGTGGAACATTTTTGTATCCGTTTTACGTTGTTGTTACACTGGATTAACTGTTCCGTTTTTAGCCTTTAGAAAAAATAAATAAATAAATAAAATAAAAATCTCGAAAGCATTTAAATCTGTTGTTCTTGCCTCAAATACTCCTAATATTTATATAACTCCTCCTCTTACTTCTCTTCCTACTATCACTACCACAAATACTGATATCAATTACAGTAGTTTACGGAGTACTTCCAATATTCCTACCACTACTTTACCTACCATTCAAATGTATGTAAAAAGCTCACTATTTCCCATACCTCGTTTTCCTCGTCATTTTATTACCGTAACCATAATCAGAGCGGACCAGGAGGACGCGGCGGTGGTTGTAATGGCGGTGGAGGCGGCGGTGGTATCAATGACATTTATCGTGATCTACAGTAATGATGCTGGTGGGGATATTTGTGATAATGGGACTAGTGGCGGTGGAGGGGAAGGGGGGGACAATGGAGGAGGTGGTGTGGTGGTAGCGGTGGTTAGAAGAAAGGTAATTGAGTTGTGTTTTGTATTAGTTGTTATTTGTAATTTCAGAGATAATTTGTTTAGGACTCAGATCTCCTCTTGGTTCGCTTTTTACTGCCATTGACTGATAAACACCTACAAAGTTCCTATAGAAAAATAAACAGTGACAGAGAGAGAGAGAGAGAGAGAGAGAGAGAGAGAGAGAGAGAGAGAGAGAGAGAGAGAGAGAGAGAGAGCAAATAGACAAATAGAAGCAAAATCGAAGGCAGAGGATGCGTTTTGAAAAGGCCAAAAAATAAACAAATCGATAAATGTTAAACAATTCTCATATTTCTGACTAATTTATTTCACGATCCATACAATAATAAGACTTACGTTCCTTATATACTTAACCAATTTTTTTTTCTCATTTCAGGTGAGTTTGTCTTGACAGTAACGGAGAAAATGAAAGTAAGGCACACACACACACGCACACACACAAAAAAAAGAAACACAAACAAACAAACCCACAAATACACGCACAAAAAAAACAAGCAAAACACACACACACACACACACACACACACACACACACACACACACACACACACACACACACACACACCTTTGATAACAGATATTTAGTATTTCGTTAAGCTTCAAGAAGGGGGAATTTACCGATAATGAAAATCTGTGAAAGTTTTATCAAAACGATAAACAATTCCTCGAAATCGGTGGACTCTACAGGCTTACTACTACTACTACAACTACTATTACTACTATCACTACTACTACTGCTACTACTACTACTACTACTACTACTACTAACTACTGCTTCTATTACAACAACTACAATAACTGCTACTACTACTACTACTACTATTTCAATGCTGATTCAACAATAGACTACTCTAATAAGTCATTCATGGCTGTATTACGTCACAAAGCGGAGGATATCCATTGGAGTTGCTGGTCGATACGCCATAGACAAGACACACTTATTAAGTTATTACCGTTAACAGCTTGCCCTTGAGAACACGCGAGCGCACACACACACACACACACACACACACACACACACACACACACACACACACACACACACACATTACCTACTAGCATCACCGTAACCACAACTATTCTTTTTCTTTTCTCCGTCTCCTCCTCCTCTGTCTCCTCCTTCTACTGGTTCTTTTCCTCTTCCTGTTTCTCCTCCTCCTCCTCCTCTTTCTCTCCCTCCTCTTCCTCCTTCTCTTCTTTCTTATTATTTACAATGCCAAGGTGACGTCACTCATATCTAGGTTATTGATTGGCTGTCACTCCACATCCCGTCAGAGAGATGGATAAATGGCCCCTACAGAGAAAGAAGTGGAGGATATAAAGGGTAGGGTAGGAAAGGAGGGAGAGGAGGAGGAGAGGGAGGAGTAGAACGATGAAGAGGACTAATACAACGAGAAAAATCAAGAAACATTGGAAAAAGAAGGATTAAAAGAGGGAAGAGCTGAAGAATTAAGAAATCATGAAAGAGAAGAGGAAGGAGATGGAATAGGAGGAGGAAAAGGAGAAAGAGGTAGAGGAGAAAGAGTAAAACGAGAAAAAAAACGAAAGAATAACGAGCACAGAAGTAAGAGGGAAGAATTGGAGGGGGAAATGATGAAGGATGATGAGAACAGGGACGAGGAAGGGAAGAAGCGGCTAGAAGGAATTGAGTCATATATTCATCTTTCCACGCAGACATGATTGTTGACTTAGAGCCACTCCAGCCCGATGAGTGGCAATACGAAGCTATCAAGCGGCCCCTTACTGACGCCAGACCATTTCCCTGTAATCTGAGGCAACACTACAAAGTCTAACGGAAGAGAACCCATGATAAAAAAAAATTAAAAAACAGAACCTTCTATTAGTGTTTTTCTTAAGGACCGTTACAGATGAAACCTTAATTACATTTACCTAGTGCTGGGAAGAAACAGCCTTTATATCATTTTTTTTTCGGTTTTTCTTAAGTTAAAACCTTTGTTAGATCTATGTATGTCGTATTTTACATTAATGCATTATAAAAGGCTTAACAGATACCTTTGCTTTGACTATATTGGGCGGCTTTCTTTGTGTGAATTGCTCATTAAAAACATTATTATTATTATTATTATTATTATTATTATTATTATTATTATTATTATTATTATTATTATTATTATTATTATTATTATTACTATTATGTTTATGCTTATGTTTATTAAGATTCTTGAAAAGCCATCAAAGGAAAAAAATATATGGACGCAGAGTTCCCCCGATGAGCAGACAGATGAGAAAGAAAGAAAAAGACAGCGACATTAATGTGACATGAATAATGAAAAAAAAAAAAATAATAATAATACAATACCTAATGAGTAGACAGGTGGGTGTGGACTTGGTTATTTTTTTCATTGTAGTCACCCAGCTGAAAGAAAACAAATATCTCAAAACACAAAAGATGGAAAAACAACTCAATAGCACAAGAGGGGGGGGGGGGGGGGGAGTGAGGCGACGGGGAAACAAAACACGAGGAAAATATCAGATTCCGTTCCGGCGACGCGCGGGGCGATTTAATTAGAAACTTAAAAAGCCTCGTCATTATGCTGAAGCGGCCTCATTATGCCGAACAAAGTTTTGCTCGGAGCCTAATTTCCAATAGCGGGGTTCGCGATCGAAGGATGAAACACTTCGACATAATGAATAACAAAAAATAAGTAAAAGCTCAGACTGGCAACAAAGGCGAAGCAAAAAAAGATGAAAAAGAAAAAAATTAGGATGGTGGTAACTTTTTTGTATTTTTTTCTTTATATCTCATGTTTAACAAAAAAAAAAAAAAAGTTCCCACAGGCCAAAAAAATTATGAAGATAGCAAAGTAATTAAGTCAACATAAGTATACAATGAAAAAAATGAGAAATATTTGCGATAAGTGACAATCTCTTATCCTCTGATCTTCGTCAAAAATATTATGAGTTATAAAATGAATCACGAACTTGCACAGGAAAACGAAAAAGAAAGACACAAGAAAGTTTTAACGAGTGATCTCTCTCTCTCTCTCTCTCTCTCTCTCTCTCTCGTCATGCATATACCAAACATAAAAAAAAAAAATCATCTGAAAGAAAAGTTACACATGCAAAAATGGTGAAAAGAAACAAAGTAATAACAACGGAGGGTAGACTACCTTATTTTCTTTCCGTCTTCTAATGTATAACTTTATCTTGTATCTTGTACACCGACTAACATAAACTAACTTACTTTCTTTCCGTCTTCTAATGCATAACTTTCTCTCGTAGTTTTTTTTCTCCCATTACGAACACTGTACACCGACTAATATTTTATGCAGATGAGGAGGGAGAATCATCGAGGTAAATTTCTTAGTACAAAAGCCTGGCCGTACTGCAGCACTCCCTGAAGCTCAAGAAAAGCATCATCAATCGTCATTAAAAAGCGAAAAAGTTGTTAAATAAGGATGATTAGGTTACATAAGACATTCCGCCATGATTCTGTTGCCACTGTTTATTTTTTTGCTGTGTGTGTGTGTGTGTGTGTGTGTGTGTGTGTGTGTGAGAGAGAGAGAGAGAGAGAGAGAGAGAGAGAGAGAGAGAGAGAGAGAGAGAGAGAGAGAGAGAGAGAGAGAGAGAGAGAGAGAGAGAGAGAGAGAGAGAGAGAGAGAGAGAGAGAGAGAGAGAGAGAGCACAATGGGCAACCAACTAACTTTCTTGGTAATGCTTTTGTGTTTTAATTCAAAGGGCGCTGTTTTTGAGGTGCAGGTGTCTCTCTGGTTGCACACACATGCCCTTGTCGGAAGGAAAACACATTCTACGGGAAACAGCAGCCGGGGTAATTAAGTTTAAACAAAAGAAGAACAATTCCCATTTTTCATCCGCTGCAGAAGTACGCCGCTGTTAAAGCTTAAAGGCCGTGGCAGCGATTTTTTTTTTCATCGTGTTTGTTACATTCTTCCAGTATAATAAAATTTGTATATTTAGTAGCCATATTATTATTATTATTATTATTATTATTATTATTATTATTATTATTATTATTATTATTATTATTATTATTATTATTATTATTATTATTATTATTATTATTATTATTATTATTATTATTATTATTATTATTATTATTATTATTATTATTATTATTATTATTATTATTATTATTATCATTATTATTAACGTAGCAAAAGTAGTAGGGACAGCAGCAGCAGCAATAGTAGTAGTAGTAGTAGTAGTAGTAGTAGTAGTAGCAGTAGCGCCGGGTGTCTGTCTGGCTGCTCAGTATAACGCCCAGATATAAGGAAACGGCGGCGGTGTTATTGCGGCAGTAAGTTTGTTTTTCAAAATGAATGTGCGTTTTTAGACGAGGTACAAAAGTTTTTCTTGGATAAACGGAAAAACAGGAGTCACCGAACCAAGGAAGTGGAATGAAAGTCGAGGAGTCATTAAACCAAGGAAAAAGGAAAAAGGAAATTGAGAAAAACAATGTATGGAGATAAAATGAAAATGAATTATCGGTGTTATGAAGATGAAAAGAAGAATGTCCAAAGTGAAAAAAAAAATTATAATATGAAAGGCTAACATGAAGATGAATCTGTGAAATATTATAAAATGGAAGTTGGATTAAATGATTTCAATGGAATGGAACTGAAAAATATATATAAAAAAATGGTGCGCGAGGAATAAAACTATAAGATGTAAAGCAGGAGAGCTAATGAATCCCTGACATTCAAGAAATAAAATTAGTTCGGATTCTATTGATATTTTAATGAGACGAAAAAAAAAAAAAAATAATTACATAAAAACCCTGAATTACCTAAAATGTTTAAGCCATAAAAAGACAAATATATATACTCCTTGAGCAAAGAATATAAGAAAAATAAATAACATGTGCGATATCAAATCCAGTGAAAGAGCACAATGATTAAAAAATAGTTATAAGGAAATGAAAAAAAAAAATTCAAAATAGACTTGGAATACGAGAAACAACTAAAAGAAAGGAAAAAGAATCTGACCTTTAAAAGAAAAGAAAACAGAAAAAAGACAAAACATTTCGGGCGGCGCCGTACCTTCCAGGCATCAAAAAACCGCCCAGTTAATTAAATTTCTGATTACGAGGCGATCACAAGGCTAATTAGACCTGGCACAACTAATTACAGGCTAATGAGATTGTAGGCTCGTGACGTCACACCGATTGGACTCCAGCACGCTGTAAACGCCGCCCCAAAGACCCCCGACGAACACAGACGTACATACATACATACATACATACATACATACATACATACATACATACATAAAAACATACATCCACACATGAATAAATAAATTCACGCATAAATACTTTCTTTTATATACAAATAAACATTTTTTTCTATTTTTTGTTTTTTGACAATTACAACAAAAAAAATAAAGTAAATGACAAATAAAAAATAACAAAAAAAGAAACGGTAGGAGAAAAACATACAAGGTACACATTAAAAAAAAGCAAGTATTAAAGAAAGCTGAAAATCAAATCTTACCTAAAACAACAAAATATCTCCCATGTGTTCTTCGTAAAGCCCCTCATCTTTATCTTCATTACGTAGTCTTTCCCTCTCACTCTTTCCTTCTCCTTCCTTCCCAATCCAAGCGCAGCCTCCTTGTCTTCTCTTTCCTTCTTCACAAATTCTTTCTTATCTTCCGCTCCCTTCTCTGCACCTCCTTCCTCCTCCTGGATTCAGAAACACCAAAATGACTAAACCTGCTTCACATCTCTTTCTCGTTCTTCCCTATGCCGTCATCGTCCTCGTCCTCCTCTCATTCTCACTCCTTCTCCTTCTCCTCCTCCTCCTCCTCGTAATCATCACAGTCCTGGAAACACACAGAAGGACTCATTTCTTCTAATTTTCACGTCATTGTCTTTCCTTGCATTCCACCTCCGCCTCCTTTTCCTCCTCCTTCTCCTCCTCTTCCTCCTCCTCCACCTCCTCCTCCTCTTCCTCCTCCTTTTCCTGCTCTTCCCTTTCCTCCTGCTCCTTCACCTCCTCCTCCGCCTACTCACTACCATCACCACCACCTCCACCTCCACCACCAGCACCACATCCGCCACCACCACCGCCACCAACCTAACTAAGCCTGCCCTGGGGACGGCTCGGGAAGTTGAAACTACCAGCTACTCGCCTTGATCTGTCTTTCCAACCTTAATTGGATGGATCTTCTCAGCTCGCGTCTCAGCTTTGGGACGACCTTGGGGCAGGGGGAGTCTGAGGGGGGATGAAGAGGAGGAGGAGGAGGAGAAGGAGGAAGAGGATGAGGTGTAGGGGGGGCGACAGAAAAGTGGTGGGTAAGGAAGAATTTTGTGTTAAGTGGGAAAGAAGAGTGAAGGAGAATAATTATGGAAAGTAACAGTGGAGGAGGAGGATGGACACAAGAGGAGGTGGTGGAGGAGGAGGAGGAGGAAGAGCGACAGGAAAAGAAATTTGTTAAGGAAGGATTGTGTCTTAGTGGAGATGGGGTGTAAAGGGAAAACTATGGCAAGTAACAGAAGACGTGGGGAAAGAGACTGAAAGGCAAGATGATGACGAGGATAAAAAAAAAAAGTGTTAAGTAATATGAAAGGTGGAAGAGTATAGCAAATATAAACAAATCTATCAGTCCAAAATAGTATGGCAAATATAATCAATAAAACAACGTTACTAATGACAAACAAAATCGACTGATATCAAAGCAGATGAGAAAATAAAACAAAAGAAAAATGGGCATAATTAGGAAGGAATACAAAAATATTCAAAGGAGGGACTTCCACATAGGTGAAGGAGAACAAAATCCTTCGTAAACATCCGCCTTTTTTGCCACCTCAGACTCACCGTTGCCAGATTGTCGTACTCAGACCGTAGTATTTACCGGTTTCTGACGCCTAACTATTGCCAAGAAACATCAGGAATTAACTATTTTAACGATAATTTTAAGTGAATCTCCTTATTGGGGTCCACCAGACAGTTTTTGGGTCGGAAGTCGGTATATATAAGAGGCTGAGTAAGACAATCTGGCAACTTTGACCTCAGTCCCCGATGAAGAGCCCGGCACACTCAGCGGCCCGGCGGGTACTGAGAAACCTTCCTCTCAGACACGCGACAGACATTCCTCGTTACTAAGAGTGGGTGATGAGGAGGTGGCGGAGGAGAAGGAGATGATGAAGGAGGAGAATGCGGGGGAAGTGAAGGAAGAGAAGGAGGAAGGAATAAGGAGGAGGAGGAGATGATGAAGGAGGAGAAGACGGGGAAAGTGAGGGAAGAGGAGAAGAAGGAAGGAGGAAGGAAAAGAAGATGATGAAGGAGGAGAAGGCGGGGGAAGTGAAGGAAGAGGAGAAGGAGGAAGGAGGAAGGAGGAGGAGGAGGCACTCTTGAGAAGTGTGGATGAAAGAAAAGAGCAGACGGTGTTAAATATAGAGGGACAAAATGTGGTAAAATTGCTGGAAATAAAAGAGAATAAAGGAGAGGAAAAGGGGACGAGCGGGCTGGAAGGCTTGTTGTTGGTGTTGTTGATGGCATCGACATGGACATAGTAAAGGAGGAAAAACAAAAACAAAAGTAAACAAGTCAGAAGAATATCAAAAACTCAGGCAAAAGCAAAATCAGAAAGAAAAATGACATGAAAAAAAAAAACAATAACAGGAGGATCGACCACACACAAGAACAAAGAACAGGAAAAAATAAATAAAAAGAGGATCAGTAAGTAAAGAAAAATTCGGAAAAGAACAAAGAAGGAGACGCTACTGACGAAACACTAACACTTTTAAGACACCAGTGAAATGAACTTAAATGTTACGCCTATTACGTCATACTTTAGAGGGAGTAACGTCAATCTCGCGGCACGGCCAAGCGACACAACCTTTACCTGCTCCCGAAATCACAGTGAGGGCTCGACGTTGTTTAGAGGTTAATGCGTTTTTTGGTCAAGAATCAATGATCGAAGGAGTTGAAAAATGCATTCCATCACTATTTTATAAAGGCCGCCGTGGCTTCCTGTGTAAAAGCGAGCAAGGGATATTATATTTCTTATCTATGTTGTAGGTGCTGTTGTTGTTGTTGTTGGTGGTGGTGTTTGTGGTGGTGGTGGTAATGGTAGCGTTGTTCCTGTTGTTTGTTCTCTCTCTCCCAATCCAATCCTTTCCTTCATTTCCAGCCGCCACTTCCTTCCATATCCTAAAAGTTATCGCTTTCTTCTGCTTATCAAAAAATCCATCACAAAATGTTCAAAAGCGTCCCTCTCCTTCATAATCCTCCACGTCTCCTTCTTTATAATCACAAACAACCGCTGTCGCATCCAACACATACACAATACACTCTTGCCAGCCATCTAATTAGCCAATCACCCAGTCAATCATCCATTTAGCTAAACAGTCAGCCAGGCACATCTTCAGTTTGTCAGCCAGTCACCCTATCTTCAAGTCAGCCATCCTTTCATCCAGTCAGCCATAGTCATCCATTCAGCCAGTCAGCCAGTCATCCACCCCTTCAGTCGGTCATACAGTCATCCATTCAACCAGTCAGCCAGTCATCCACCCCATCAGTCGGTCAGCCAGTCAGTCATCCATTTAGCTAAGCAGTCAGCCAGACACATCTTCAGCTTGTCAGCCGATCACCCTATACTCAGCAAGTCAGCCATCCTTTCATCCAGTCAGCCATACAGTCATCCATTCAGCCAGTCAGCCAGTCATCCACCCCTTCAGTCGGTCAGCCAGTCAGCCATCTATAAAGTCAGACATCCAACCAGACAGACAGACAGGCAGACAGATAGACAGACTGACATTCAAGCCCTCCAGCACTTTGTTTTACCTCTCCTGTTTACACTCTTCGTCCTCCCCCTCCGCCCGCGGCTCTCATCTCCCCTTCGTCCATCTCTTCATATATATTATTCCCGTCACGACCGACCGCCTTCCTCTTCCTCCACCACCTCCTCCTCCTCCTCCTCCTCCTCTTTTCAACGTATCCTCTCCTCTTACCTTCACTCTTCATCCCTCCTCTTTCCTTCTATCTCCCAAACTTTTCTCCATCTTTCTCCCCCTTCTCCTCCTCTACCCCCTCCTCCCCCTCTTCAGCCCCCCCTTCTGCACGACCAGCCTAAGGGACAAGCGTTTTCGGCTGACAAAAGGACTCTAGACACCTTGAGACGCCAGCATTATAGTTTTACTTACTCGGAAACAGGGAAAGACGGAGGAGGCGGAGGAGGAGGAGGAGGAGGAGGAGGAGTTAAAAGAATGAAAGAAGAAGTAGTGATGTGACGATTAATGAGATGAATAATATTAAGAAGAAGGAAGAGGTTAGGGAGTTGAAGGAGGTGGAGGAGGAGGTGGATGAGGTGGATGAGGCGGAGGAGGAGGAGGAGGAGGAAATCAAGGAAGTGGACGAACAGGTGGAGGCACAGGTATATAAAAGATGAGAGAGGACGAGCGAGGAGGTAAAAATAATGACAAGGGAGATGAAAGAATTACTGAAATAGACACGCAAGTAAATATGGAAGGAAAAAGGAAAATAAAAGAAAGGAGTACGATAGTAGATGGGAAAGAAAGAGGAAAAGAAGGTGGAGATGAAGGAGGAGGAAAGATAAACGAGAACATACCGGAAGCGAAAAACCAGGGAAAGAAATGATACATGATGACACAGCAGGAAAAGAGAGAAATGGAGGAAATGCAAAGGAAGTAGACGAAGGAGAGAAAGGAGGAAGAAGGAAGAGGAGGAGGAGGATGGATGAGGAGGAGGAGAGATAAAGACCAGGTAAAGAAATGATACATGATGACACAGCAGGAAAAAAGAGAGATGGAGGGGAGGCACAGGAAGTAGACGGAGAAGAGAAAGGAGGAGAAGGAAGAAGAGGAGGAGGAAGATGGATGAGGAGGAGGAGGAGACTCGCCCACTGACCTCACAATGCAACATTACCCGTGTGAGGGACGGGGAATGCGTTCCAAACCTGTTTATGGGGATCCAATTTCCAGGGCCAAAGAAACGCTTTTACGGTGTCACTTTTCGTTTCCACGGTAAAGAGACTCGGAGGAGGCGCTGAGGGGGGAAAGGGGGGGAGGGGAGGGAGGGATGGACAGGGGGGGGGGGGCAAGAAACAGAACGAGAAGGGAATGGACGTACCGAGACGGGTGGCTTTGTATTATGTATGTGTGTCTGTGTGTGTGTGTGCGTGTGTGAGTGAAATATTGCATGAGTATTGGTAATAGATCAGAACTTCATTTGTAGTGTCAATAAAGCACACACACACACACACACACACACACACACACACACACACACACACACACACACACACACACACACACACACACACACACACAAACAAACAAACACACACACACACACACACACACACACACACACACACACACACACACACACACACACACACACACATACACACACACCTGAGAATATGAAAAATAGCAACAAAAAAAATAATGTATGCCAGTATGTATCAATGTACGTATGTATGAAAGAATATATGTACTTAAGAATATGTGAGGGCAGGTATATTGATTTCCAAGTATGTAAGTAGATATTTATGTATGTGTGTGTATGTAAGTTATGTACGTGTCTTTCTTTTCTTTTCTTTTCGCCCTGAACACTTAAAGGTTGTGAGGGGGGAGTCAAAGGGAGGCAAGGCAAGGAGGGACATTGGGCAAGACATCATTAAATTTTCAGCCTGTTTTTTACGTCTTGTCAGTCTCGGAAGCAGGTCACGCTGGAGGGAGGAGCGATGGGGGAGAGTTGAGGGAGGAGGAGGTGGAGGAGGGGAAAGGACGCACTTCTAATGGATACTGAAGGGAGTGACCAGCGTGTGACCTGATACTTCCCGTGACGAGGGGAAGGAGGGGTGAAGAAGAGGGGCGAGGGGCGAGGAGGTGGTGAAGAAGTGGGTGTTTGGTTCGCGAGGAGGAAAAGAGAAAATGGGTCAGCACTGAAACGGGGGCTATGCTATTTTGTGGATAGGTGAAGAAGCGACACTTGAAGAAAAGAGTAAAGATCTAAATAAAAGGCAGGTTACAGGTATATATGGAGACGACAGGTGAAGAAGATAAAAGTATAATTGAAAAACAGGTAGATATGGACGGAATGCAAAACAGGTAAATGAGATAAGAGGGAACATAAAGAAAACGAAAATACAAGGAGTTAAATATAAAAAGAAAGGATTACAGAGGAAAATATTCTTATGAAAGGAGGAAAAAAATAGAAGGAAACAGAAAGAAGAAACAAACTAGAAATCGAGAGAAAATAAACAAAAAGGGAAGAGCGAAAGGTAGATCAAAACAATATTGAAGGAAGGCCGCGGGAAGGAAGGACGAAGAGAAAGGTCAGATGCAGAAAAGAATAAAGGAGAGAACCAAAGAAACACTACAAGAAATAGAGGGAAACGCCCAAGGAGGGAAAGGAAGACAAACAATAAAGTAAAAAACGAGGAACCGTATCTATAAAAGAGAGTGAGAAAGAGAGAGGTGAGAGAAAGGTGAGGGAAATGAAAAAAAACATACCGTAAAGGATGATGGGACGGATGAGGGAAAGGAGAAGGGGACATGTGAAGGAAAGGGGACATATAAAGAATGAAGGAACGCATAGAGAGAGATGAAAGGATACAATAAGGTGATGATAAACGGCAAGGAAGACGGAGGGTGAATATATAGTTAAGGATGTAAAGAGAGATGGACCAACGAACAGAAGGAGAACGCATAAATAATAAGAAAAAGAAACAGATTGCGTACGAAATAAAAAGCTACAGGAAAATGAGATAAAAAGGAGAGCGAAGAAGGGGGACATAAAGCAAAAAAGGAAAGGAAGTATTAAATGAGAGATTCAAAGAGGTGAGATAAAAAAAAAAAGGATGACAAAAGAGATACAAATTAAAAGAATAAATAAAGGGGTGAATAGAATAAAAGCTACAGAGAGGTGAGAGCTAGAAGGAAGGGGAGGAGACGAATATATGAATTAAAGAAAAACGAAGGGAAACGTTAGGGAGAGAGATAACCTGGAGGTGAGCTAGGACAGGTGAGGTTAGGTTATATGCAAGAAGAAAGAGAAAGAAGTAGAAAACATGTAAAAAATAAAAATAAAAATGAAAAATAAGTAAAAATCGATGTGACATTTAAAGGAAAGGCAAGATGATCAAAGAAGGTAATGTCAGATGAGAGTAAAAATAGGGATAAAAAAGTTTAAAAAAAAAAGATAAAGAAGAAGAAATAAGCAAAAACCGGTGACGTTAAAAGGAAAGGCAACATGAGGGTGACCAAAGCAGGTAACGTTGGGTGAGGGCAAAATAAAAAAAATAAGAATAAAGAAAAAAGTAAAGAAGTAAGGCGAGGTAAAAAAAGAAAAAAAAATAGAAGTAAAAACCGAAGCGACAAGCAAAGAAAAAGAAAAAAACGGTAACGTTAGGTGACAACAAAAGGCAAGAGAAACAAGTAAAAACGACGAAGCAAAAAGAAGAAAAAAGTGGAAATAAAAAAAGAGACAAGCAAAGGAAAGGCAAGCTGGGCAGGTAACGTTGGGTGACAGCAAAAAAGCAAACGAAGGAAAGAGATATATAAAAAAAAAGGGGACAGGTAAAGGAAAGGTATCATGCAGGTTAGCTAATAAGGAAAGGTAAAAACAAAGGGACACGAGAAGGAAAGGTAAAATGGAGGTGAGTAAGGCAGAAAAGGTAAAAACGAAGGGACAGGTGAAGGAAAGAGGAGGAGGAGGGAGGAAAAGAAGAGAAGGAGGAAGAGGAGGAGGAGGAGAAGGTGAAGGACAAAACGAGTCGGCTTTTTAACTGGATTCTTAAGTTAAAGGAAGAAAAAAACAGAAAAAAACAGTAAAAAGCAAAATAAAACTGTTGAGACGTTTATAAAAGAGAGGAGATGGAGAAGGTAGAGTAGAAAGGGAGGAGAAAAAAGGAGGAGCAGATAAAATAAATATGAAACAGACAAGTGAAAAGTAACACAGAGGTGACCTAATACGGTAAGGGAAAAATGAGGGGCAGGTGAAGGAAAGGTAACCATGGAGTTGAGGTCGGCAGGTAAGGTTATAACGCCCGACCCTTCACCTGTCACACGAATCGTTCACACCTGCTTCACACCGTTCCGGGCGGCTGGGCGAGAGAGTAATAGTAAACAGGGTAATGGGCCGCTGCTCCGCTCTCGCTTCGACCCTTTCAATCCCCTCTCTCTCCCTCCCTCTCCCCCTCTCTTTCTCTATCCGTTTCTCCCTCTCTCCCCTCTTTACTACGCAGCGCCAGAGCAAAGAGGGAGAGAAGGATACGTAGAGTTATTTTTTGTTATTTCTGTATTTTGTCAGTTATTTTTTTTTTTAGACCAGGAATGTGTGCGTGCAGGTGTTTTAAAGATGTGTTTTTCTTCTTACTGTTAATTGTTCTCCTATTGCTCTTGTTTTCTTTTTTTTCTTTTTTTTGTTCTTAAGGCTCTTCTTTTTCATCTTCATCTTCTGTATGTTCCTTGTATTTCTCCTCTACTTGTAATGCATTCTGCTTCCTCTAATTCCCCTCTTTCTTCTTCATTTCCGCTTTGTCATACTTCTGTTACTCCTCTTTCTTGTTTTCTTTCTTGTTTTGTTCTGATGGTTCTTCTTTTTCATCTTCATCATCTTCTCTGTTGTATTTTTCTTCTACTTGTAATGCATTCTCCTTCCTCTGCCTCCCCTCTTTCTTCTTCATTTCCGCTTTGTCATACTTCTGTTACTTCTCTTTCTTCTCTTTAACTACCTTCTCCTTCATCGTCCAGACAGTTACGTGAAGCACAAAACTCCTTCACACTACACTTTAGAAGCACGCAAAGAGCCAGTCCTCTCCTTCCCCTTCCCTCCAGCCCCCTCCACCCCTCTTCACCCTCCCGCCAGGCACACACCAAACACAAAACAGAGGGTAAAAACCTAATTATTTATCGCCACGTGGATCAGTAATTTCAAAGCGAGCAGTAAGGGTTCTAATGACGGCCATCACTTTTTGGCGAGGGTCCGGCGAGGGAGTGTCACGTGTCTAATGAACGTTTGTGGGGCTACGTTTATTGAGCGGAACGTGACGCGCGAGGGAATGTTGAGTGAACGTTCCCTTTACCTTCCTCTCCTCCGGGTGTTGTGTAAATCGTTAAGTGTGTCTTGAAGGTGACCTAATGTAGCTGCCCCAAGGCTTCAAGAGGTTGTCAGTGGATAGGTAGAGAGGGTAGAAAAGGTAGAGAAAGGTAGAGAAGCAGAGAGAGGAAAAGTAGAGAGGTAGAAAAAAGTAGAGACTGGAAGAGAAAGGTAGAAAAAGGCAGACAAAGGTAGAGAAAAGAAGAGAAAAATAGGAAAAAGTAGACAAAGATAGAGAAAAGAAGAGAAAAATAGGAAAAAATAGAGAAAGGTAGAGAAGACTTGTGGCGTTTAGTAGCATTGTCATTCTTTTTTTTCACTCCCAAGGAAAGAAAACGAAAACACTAAAAAAAACACATACACAAATTTCAAAAACAACTCAGGAAAACAGTGTGAAATCGACAACATAAAAAAAAAACATAATAATTGAAATAAGTCGTACATTTAAATATTTCAAAGACGACTCAAGCAAGGCGAGTAATACCGCTAACGAGGAGTGTGTGTGTGTGTGTGTGTGTGTGTGTGTGTGTGTTAGAGAGAGAGAGAGAGAGAGAGAGAGAGAGAGAGAGAGAGAGAGAGAGAGAGAGAGAGAGAGAGAGAGAGAGAGAGAGAGAGAGAGAGAGAGAGAGAGAGAGAGAGAGAGAGCATCCCTCCACCTCACCTCCACACACCTGCGTAATTAGAAACCGCTTCTCCTCACCTGCACAAACACGGAAACTCTCGCCGCGTGCACCCGTGTGGAAAGAGGAGGAGGAGGAGGGAGGAGAGGAAGAGAAGGAGGAAGAGAAGGAGGAAGAGGAGGAGGAGAAGGTGAATGACAAAACGAGTCGGCTTGTTAACTGGCTTCTTAAGTTAAAGGAAGGAAAAAAAAACACTAAAAAGCAAAATAAAACTTGAGACGTTTATAAAAGAGAGGAGATGGTGGAGGTGGAATAGAAAGGGAGGAGTAAAAAAAGGAGCAGAGAAGGAGGAGGAAGAGGAGAAGGAGACAGTTGATGTAAAGGAGGAAGAGGATTTTAGATGTAATGTAGTATCCCGTTTAAATAGGAAAAAAGAAAAAGTGAAGCAAGGAGTGAAGTAAAAAGTAACACAAGAAGCACAAAAAGGATTAAAGAGAAAGAGAAGAGAGGTAAAAGGATTAAAAGAAGGAAAAAGCCAATCATGAAGTAATACCGAAATCGAGATGGATGAAGAAATTAAAAATGAAACGAAAAGTGAAGGTAAATATTGAGGATAAAATACCGACGATAACAAAACACACACAAACAACACACACAAAACATATAATCGTCTGTATAAACAAAAAAAACAGCCAATGAAAACAAATGGGAAAAATTTATACCTCTACAAATATTTGAATGTGAAGGGCAAATATAATCAAAGCCACACCAAAAACACACTGACATATAACCACGAAAAAGTATGAATTGTTAAAGGAAGAAAAAGTAAGAGGGATGAAGAAAAATAACTTAGAGAGGGAAGATAAAATGAGTAAGATACGAGAAAAAAAAAAGGAGAAGGAAAACAGGAAGGAAGGCAGATGTTAGAGGAGGAAGATAAAAGGGAGAAAGGAAGGCAAGGGAGAATGGAGGAAGGAAACATATAAGGCAAAAAAAAAAAAAAAGGTTGGACGACTTTAGAGAAGGAAGCTGAAGGAAGGAAAGCGGGAAGACAAGAGGGAACAGATAAAATGAACGAAGGAAGAAGTTAGAGAGGGAAGCTGAAGGAAAGGAATATAGGAGACAGGAGGGAGATGTAAAAGATGAAAGAAGGAAGGAAGGAAGTGGTTAGATATGGAAGAAAATAAGTCAGGTATGGAGGAGCAGGAAAAGAGAGAGGAAGGAAGACATCAGAGAGGGAAGAGGAATGAATGAAAGACACGAGGGAAGAAAAGGAAGGAAAGGAGAGAGAGAGAGAGAGAGAGAGAGAGAGAGAGAGAGAGAGAGAGAGAGAGAGAGAGAGAGAGAGAGAGAGAGAGAGAGAGAGAGAGAGAGAGAGAATAAGAGGGAATGAAAGATATAAAACAAGCAAAAAAATTAAGAAAACGGAGGCAGGAAAGATTTTAAATGTAATGAAGTACCACATTTAAAAAGGGGAAAAAAGGAAAAGTTAAGCGAGGAAAGAAGAAAAAAGCAACACAAGAAGCACAAAAAGGATTAAAGAGAAGGAGAAGAGAGGTCAAAGGGAGAGAGTGGGAAGGAGTGAGGGCGGGAGGGAGGGAGGGAAGGGGGGCGGGAAAACAAGGGTAAGCGGATATTCCCTGCTCGGCCCATATGGAAGGAGGATGTAAGGAGGGTTTTAAGGGACGCAGGAGAAACGGAAGGTTAGTGGCCCGCAGCGTAATGACCACTTTATGTCCATTATGATGTGTGTGTGTGTGTGGGGGGGGGGGTGAGAGAGAGAGAGAGAGAGAGAGAGAGAGAGAGAGAGAGAGAGAGAGAGAGAGAGAGAGAGAGAGAGAGAGAGAGAGAGAGAGAGAGAGAGAGAGAGAGAGAGAGAGAGAGAGAGAGAGAGAGAAACGAACCGGTCAGGCGTCTCCTTATGGTTATTCTATTGGGCGTTTCCAGTGGATAAATGAAATGAGTAAAGGAGAAGGAAGAGGAGGAGGAGGAGGAGGAAGAGGAGAAGGAGGAGGAATAAGAAGAGGAAACGAAAGCAAAAGGGTAAGCTGAAAAATTCGAATATGGATCATTTTGAACATCCTTTTTTGTGTATCTAATATTTAATACGAGGACTTCCATTCTCTGTACATGTAACTAATATATTTTTTTTCTCTTTCTCTTTCTCTTCAGGTAAGTGTGTGCAGACGGCTGCGGTAAATAAGCAAAGAGAGGTAGCGATGAGAAGAAAAAAAAGAGTAAGTAACACACACACACACACACACACACACACACACACACACACACACACACACACACACACACACACACACACACACACACACACACACACACACACACACACACACACACACACACACACACACACACACACGTTCCCTTACATCAATCAGCATGTATATAACTAACGCAAAGGAATAAATAAAAGTAAGAACAAAGGAAGGAAGGACATACCAAAGCACACTAAGATTAAATGAAGGAGAAGGGAGATAAGGATAAAGGAGACGAGAGAAAATAAGCAGGAGAGGGACAAAGAGCATGAGGCAAGAGGATAAAAAGGGAGATGCGGAGAAAGGAAAAAGAAGAAGGAGGAGGAGGAGGAAGAGAAGGAACAGGGGAGAAGACTGTAAGCAGAAGGCACAGGAAGAGGAAATGACGAGAGAAGACAGACAAAAGCAAGAGGAGCAGGAGGAGGAGGAGAAGAAGAAGGAGGAGGAGGAGAAACAGAGGGTTGGCCGCAGTGAGGAAGAAACACAACAACTGAAGCAGGAAAACGGGAAGACAAAAAAGGGTGGATAAAGATAGACTTTCAAGAACGTAAAGAAAGAACAGAGTCAATAATAAAAGTTAAAACCTCATTTCCTCTTTTTCTGACATTTGTAGTCATGTGGTTTAGTTCGTGTGTAGGCGAAGCTATTCCAGGACTTTCCCTTTAGTTGTTAAATCAAAAGAATTACGAGAATTACCGAGAAGCAGTTTGCTAAAATGAACTTTACCGCTTCCACACGAAACGGGAAATAAATCACTAACTCAGTATGTTTAACTAAACTTACAATTTGCTCCACCTAAAAGTGCAAAAATATGTTTAATGAAAAGACACTTCCCAATAAAAACCAATATCACGGATTTCGCCTTCACTGGTAGCCTGGTAAAATATGCTCCCAGGTCTTTCTGTGCCTCTGCGGTGGGTAGTGAAGTGTTTCCCATGTGGTATTGACATGCTGGATTTCCCCTCCCAAGATGCATGACCTCACATTTTTCTTCACTAAATTGTAGCAGCCACTTTTTGCTCCACTCCTGCAGCTTGGTGACGTCTTCTTGTAGGAAATCCGCATCCAAGGGGTTAACAATAGCCACCCACGGCCACATACTAAACTTCATATAATCAAAGTCAGGTACAAGTTATCGAGCTCCTCATAGAAAGACTCGTAAGGCTGCCGTAAGTTGGTTATTGTCCGGCAAAAGTTACGGAAAGAGTGGGTCAAAAATATTATGTTTTGCCGAAGATATTTTTCTGGTGCTTCAGTTTTCCGTGAGCGTGCGGGGAGGTAACCGTTTTGGTGCTATTCTTCTCATCCGTCTAGTTATAGGCGCCGTAGCTGAGATTATAGCACGCCAGTAGAAAATGATATATAGGTAACTGAGTATACAGGAGCAGTGAGTAGCAGGCTTTTTTTTTCGTTATTGTTTCCTTTTTTTTTTTTTTCCCTTGAACTGTCTCCTTTGCTGTAAAAAAAAAGGGTTAAAAAATAAGGAAAAGAAAGTAACATGAAATAATATGTCCGATCACACACACGCACACACACACACACACAAAAAAAAAACCTCATTATATTCTACTCATACTTCCTGAGTCTGATAAGAAGGAAAAACAAGACACTCGGCCTCCCGCTCTTCCTCCTTCTCCTCCCTCCCTCTCCTCCTCCTCTTTCCCTCAAGTCATGAATCATATAAAAAAAACTCGTGGCATCTTACTAGGAATGAGTCGCAAGAGAGCATTTGTACAACTTACGGCTAGCTCTCTCTCTCTCTCTCTCTCTCTCTCTCTCTCTCTCTCTCTCTCTCTCTCTCTCTCTCTCTCCATTAGCGGGAGGAGAAACAGTAGTGGTTCGAGTGATGAACGAGGACAGCGAGCAACCATTTTTCCCTCCCCTGCATATTTAAAGAACCCCTTGCATCTAAACGGGAGGGAAAGAGGGAAGGGATGAGGCGGAGGGAAGAGAAAAGGAAAGATAGGGAGGAGAGATGGAAGGGACACCGGGGAGGAGAGAGGGGGGAGAGACGCGGGAAGGATAAAGGAAGGTAGAGGGAAAAGTGGACGGAGAGAGAGCTAGAGGGAAGGGATAAGAGGAGGATAGGGGGAAGGGAAGAGACGAGGAAAATGATGAAGGGAAGGAATGAAGGGAAGAGATGAGTGAAGGGACAAGAAGAAGGGAAGAAGGGAGGGATGAGGGAAGGGAAGAGTTTAGGAAAGGGAAGAGAGGAAGCAGAGAGGAAGGGGACAAGGAGGAGGAGAAGGAAGGGTCGATGGGGAAGGAGAGAGAATTGGATAAAAGGATGGAAAGGTTGAGGTTGAGAGAGGGAAGAGAAGAAGGGTAAGAGAGAGGGTAGGTTCGAGGAGAGGGGCAGGAAGGGAATAGGGGAAGGGGGGAAAGGAGGAAGGGACTAGGGAGAGGAGGGAGGAGGAGGAAGAAACATATGGGGAGCGTATGGAGAGAGGAAATGAGATGGGAAAAGGAGGAAATGGATGACGGGGGCAGAGATGAGTGGATTCAGCGTGTGGCAAAGACCGAGATGATATGTTGGTGTGCATGTCTATGTAAAGTTCTATGAGATATTTGTATACCATTTTTTTTATCCAGAAAACATGAAATATATAGCAAGAGATTATCAAGACACCTCTCCTCCCGAAATTGACAACTCTTTTGGCCGCTCATAACTTTTGTCTCTATGAACAGCGATTAGCGGGCTTTTATTTACACCTTGTTTTGTTGCCCTAGAGCTGTTTCTTTAGCTCTAAAAAAAAGTCACAAACAAAAACAACCACCAAAATAATAAGCAGAGGAATGATAACAATAACATCAATAAGTAATATGAAATGAGTAGAATAAAAAGAACAAATTTTTTTTTTAAATGATGAAAGAACAACACAAGATAATGAGAAAAGGAAAAGAATAATAAAAAGCAGGAATATGAACAGGTTAAAGAGAAAAAAAAGATCAATAATATTTTTTTTCATTCTAGAAACAATTAATTTTAGGGGTACAAGACTGACTCTCTGATATTACTGTTAAGAATATAAAGCTTTCCACTTTTTCATATATGTTCAAGTAATCTCTCTCTCTCTCTCTCTCTCTCAAGCAATCATTCTGAAGCATTCTGAAGCATTCTGATTCTGATTCTCTCTCTCTGTTGTAACCCGCAATCCCGGGTCACACAGGGCGACGACACACTGTTTGTATTAGTGACACTTGACTTAAAATTCTAGTACTTTAGGAGTATTTAAAGGAGTTCGTAAATGGGGTGATGAAACGGTGTCGCCTTTCTTATATGTATTTTATTCTACCTTAATACTACTTAATATTACAGAGGGTAAAAATATTGTTTAAACCAGCGACTGGCTTACTAGACTCAATGAGTCTTCAGGTTTTCTTTCACTATTGGTTACTGACGTTAACACTGGTATAATATTGAGTAAAAACTCACACAATAAAGTATCATAGAAATATAATCCTAAGTAAAACTAAGATAATAGAACACAATAGATATGTTAGATACGCTTTCCTCTATGGTAATTCTTCACCCATACTCACAGTAGCAACGATGAATGTTCTACCCATGTTGTCTAGGGAAGGACAACTGAGTGTCCAGCAACGAACAGAGTGCTGGTTAATCTGAGGTCAAGCCTGGAGAAATGCTTCTTATATAGGCAGACATCGCGAGGGTAATACGTCAGGCGTGTGAGTCATACATCAAACTCACACCGAGCTCATACAATAATCTACCTAACCGACATGCTTAATTCACGCGGTGACGCAGCTTTGTTTTCATAACATTTTGTTCCGCGGCTGAGCGTGTGTTGGCCGCGGTGAGTGTGTTTTGGCTTAGAGAGATAAGCCGGTGCGTTAATGGGCAATTACAATTGTGTATAGGTTGGTAAATGAACAGTGGGGACAATCATGTGTTGGAGTCCGTGTTGTGTTTTAGCGGTCGATACCGCTGTTGTCATCGGAAAATATTGCCGGTGAAGATGATGATGACACGAGTGGTGTCGCAGCCCTCGGGGCACCACATCTCTCTCTCTCTCTCTCTCTCTCTCTCTCTCCATGTTTGCAGGTCATTATTTTGAGGTCAAGGGTTTCAAGGTCGAGAGCGCAGGAATGATTTAATTTGCTTATGGCGTGGGGAGAGAGAGAGAGAGAGAGAGAGAGAGAGAGAGAGAGAGAGAGAGAGAGAGAGAGAGAGAGAGAGAGAGAGAGAGAGAGAGAGAGAGAGAGAGAGAGAGAGTGTGTGTGTGTGTGTGTGTGTGTGTGTGTGTGTGTGTGTGTGTGTGTGTGTGTGTGTGTGTGTGTGTGTGTGTGTGTGTGTGTGTGTGTGTGTGTGTGTGTGTGTGTGTGTGTGTGTGTGTGTGTGTGTGTGTGTGTGTGTGTTTATGCTTGGCCGTGTGAAAAAGTGTAAAATATCAGTTATAACCCGTGATACAGACAATAGCCGGGCATATCTCCAGACACAGGCGGCTAATACTCAGATAATCCCTCTAATATTAGCAATAGTGCCTCATTTTACAAGCGGCAAAGCGCAAAGTCAAACACACCCGGCACTGGGCCCCGACGCTCGCCTCCGACATAAAGCAGCGGCCCTAACGTAAAGTCGCTGTGCATGAACGTTCTGCAAACTGTTTTAACTTTTACCACTGGGTTTATTGGCGCTCGGATCATCATCATCATCATCATCAACATCATCAGCAGGAAGAGGAGGAGGAGGAGGAGGAGGAGGGGTACTAGCAGCAGCATTACCAACATCTAAAGCAGGATCATAAGCAGCTGAAGTAAGAAAGGAAAGAGGAACAAGAGTATATAAAAAAAAGAGCCTCTCGAGTAGAAAGAAGAGAAGAGGAGAGGAGAAGAAAAGAGAGAGCATTAGCAGGAGGAAGGTGAAGAAAAGCAGACGACGCAGGAACAGTAGAAGCAGGAAAGCAGAGAGAGGAGGAACATACACAAAAGAAAGCAGGATTAGGAGTAAGAAAAGTAGGGGAAAGGTAGAAGCAGCGGTAGTAGGAGCAACAAGAACAGAGAAAACAAGAGGAAAGCAGGAGGAAAGCATGAGGAGGAGTAGGAAAAAAGAAGAAGAAGGAAAAGGAAAACAAATAAGAAGACAGATAAGAAATAAAAAAAGAAGGAAAAGGAGGACAAATAAGAAAAAAGGAGGACAACAAGACGACTAGTAGTAGAGAAAAAAAGGAGGAAGGGGAAAAGTAGGAGGAAAAGGTGGAAAAGGAGGAAGAGGAAATGAAAGGGCGAGGAGGAGGAGGAGGAAAATGAAGAGAAAAAGGAGATAGAGGAGGAGGAGGAGGAGGAGAAGCAACTTGCACGGACCACTTAAACCAAATAACTTCATAAATATTTCTCTTAATTGAATCCTCGATCTATTTTTTAAACCACTTCTCTCCTCTCTGACTCTTCTACTGATCCTCTCTAACACTCCTTTACGCGCAAAACCCACTACCTATCTATCTATCTATCACTATCAATCAGCCCTATTTCCACCGACGCAATCACTACAACAACATCTTCCATCATCATAATACTACCATATGTACACCACTCTACGATAACAACCACTCAATCTTCTCTACCCCGCAATCACCACCACCACCACCACTACGGCCTCTTCAGCTCCCATCTCTTGCTGCATTTTTCCGCAGCAGAGCATAGAGAAAGAGGGAAAAGGAAAGGGAAAGGGGAGAGGGGAGGAGTGAGGGGAGAAGGGAGATGGAAGGGTGAGGAATATAAGGAATGGGATGGTAAAGATTAGGGATGAGGGAATGAGAGAAAGGGAGATAAGGAAAGAAAAGGCAGTGAAGGAAAGGATGAGGAAGAACGGATGCGATGAAAAGGTGAGGAATAAAGGCTGGAAGGAAGGAAGAGGAAAAGGAAGACAAGAAAGGAAGGGATAGCAAGGGAGAGGATGGAGAATGAGACACGAAGAGAAGGAATATTACGAGACACCAAGGAAGGAAGGAAAGGAAGAGGAAAAGGAGGACGGGGAAGAAAGGGATGGTAATGGAAGGGAGGCAGAGTAAAAACACGAATAGGAAGAACACTATGAGAAAGCAAAGCCACAGAGAAACACGATAACAACAAAGAGAAAGAGAAACCAGGAAGAAAGGAAAGGAAGAGGAAAAGGAAGACGGGGAAGGAAGGGGTTATAAGGGAGGGGAGGGAGAGTAACAAACACTAATTGGAAGAATACTATGAGAAACCAAAGCCACAGAGAAACACAATAACAACAAAGAGAACGAGAAACCAAGGAAGGAAGGAAAGGAAGAGGAAAAGGAAGAGAACGAGAAACAACACGACAAAGAATGCGAGCGAAAACAAGAAGAGACAAGGGAACAAGAAGAAGAGGAGGAAGCATTACAAAAACGATGAAGACAAAAGAGGAACAGGAGGAAGAGGGAGACGGAGGAGGAGGAGGAGGACGAAGACGAAAAAAAATAGCAAATGACAAAATAGGAGGAAGACGAAAGAGGAACAGGAGGAGGAGAGAAGAGGAGGGCGAAGAAAAGAAGAAAAAAAATGGACGTGACAAAATACGAGGAAGACGAAAGAGGAACATGAAGAAGAAGGAAGAGGAGGAGGAAGACGAAGAGAAGAAGGAAAAAAGGACGAAAAAGAAACAGAAGGAAGAAAGAAAAGGAGAACGAAGAGCAGGACAAAATAGAAGGAAGACGAAGGAGAAACATGAAGAAGAAGGAAGAGGAGGAGGAAGACGAAGAGAAGATGGAAAAAGGGACGTGACAAGATAGGAGAAAGACGAAAAAGGAAAAGAAGGAAGAAAGAAAAGGGGAACGAAGAGCAAGACAAGATGGAAGGAAGACAAAAGAGAAGGAGGAGGAGGAGGACGAAAAGAAGAAGGAAAAAAGAACGTGACAAATAGGGGAAAGACGAAAAAGGAAAAGAAGGAAGAAAGAAGAGGGAAACGAAGAGGAGAAAAGCAAACAAAACACTTAACACGATATAACCAGGACGGAGGATGACGGAGAAGAACAAGGACGAAGAGTGACAAGACGGACGCCAGGAAACAAGAAAGCAGAAAGCAGGCAGCAGGCAGGAGGAGGAGGAGAGCAGGGATGAGGTATACGAAACAGGAATGAAGCATGGCACTGAGACGCTGTATAGTAAGAGCTTCCAGCATTCCACAAGCCTTGAGGTGATTTGCGGCCGGCAGCACACACAAGGATATTGGAATGTCACGAGGGAGGGGATGGAGGAAGGGATGTAGGATGTGGGAGGAGAGGCGAGGAGGGAGAAGAGGGAAGAAAGGAGAGAGATGGAGAAAGAGGATATGAAGGTTGAGGATGGAGGGAAGAAAAGGATAGTAGAAGATGGAGAAAGTGAATTTAAAGGTTGCGGAAAAAGAAAGATGGAGACAGAGGAAATGGAGGCTGAGGAAGAAAGGAAAACGCAGATTAAAAAGAGAAAGAAAGATGGATGTAGACTGGGAAGAAGAAGCAAGAAGAAGGATGGAAGGGAAAAAAAAGGAGGAAAGAGAATATGAAGGTTGAGGAAGGAGGCATAAAGAAGATGAAGAGAAGGAAAAAAAAGAAAGCAGTGAGGGATTGAATAGCAAAATGGAATACTGGAAAGAAAGATGGGAGAAGAAAGGCAAGGAAGAAGAAAAAAGGAACGGAGGAGAAGGATAGAGTGGAAGAATAGAGTGCAGTAAGGAAGGAGGAAATACAAGGAGAAAGAGAAAAGAAGGAGAAGGCAAAGAGAAGGAAGACAAAGGACTGATGAGGGATAAAACAGTAAAGCAGGAAGGAAACCAGAGAGAGGGAGGGAACAGGAGGAAGGAGAAGATGAAAGGATAGAAAGGAAAGGAAGGAGAGAATAGAAAAAAAGAAGGAGAGGAAAGGAAAGACGGGATGAAGTTGCGGAGACGGAGATAAGTTGTGTGAATAAAGTATTGAAAAGAGATTGTAGGAAATGAGGAGAAGTGTGTGAAGAGCTATTACGTGTGTGTGTGTGTGTGTGTGTGTGTGTGTGTGTGTGTGTGTGTGTGTGTGTGTGTGTGTGTGTGTGTGTGTGTGTGTGTGTGTGTGTGTGTGTGTGTGTGTGTGTGTGTTCTCAGAATATTTCAGTAAGTTATACAAACGATGTAGAAAGAAGAAAAGGAAGAAAAAAGAGGGCATAAGTGAGGGAGAGGAGGAGGGAGGGAGGAAGAGAGAGAGAGAGGGAGAGAGGGAGACAGGCAGCTATAACAGAGAGGGCATAAGTGAGGGAGAGGAGGAGGAGGGAGGGAGGAAGAGAGAGGGAGGGAGAGAGGGAGACAGGTATATTGGTTCTCCTCCTCCGTCACACTCCAGGACACTCTCGTAAATAATCATGAACATTAACACAGAATGACAAGCTATTCCTCAGACCCATTATCGTGACCTACCTGTTTTCCTTGCCCTCCTATGCACCCTCCCTTCTTCGCCTCTTCCCTCCGTCTCTCCACTTAGCGATAAGGCGTCATCAGTGTCATCTCTCTCTATCTACACATTCAATCTTCTCTCCCTGTCTACGTGTGAGGGTGAATATATGTTTGGCTCCCTCTCGTCCATCCGTCTCCGTCCGCCTATCGGGTCTCCATCATAGCGGCCACGAGGGTAGGAAGGGAATTATTAGAGAAAAAACACAGGTGAGTAATTGCGGGCATGAATAACCGAGTGTGTGCCTGGTGCGTAAGTGTCCCTATCCTTCTCCAACTCTTTTGACCTTATTTTATTTTTATTTTTTCAACCTTTTTTTTGTATCGTTTTTTCTTTCTTTTTTTATTTATTTATTCGTTTATTTATTTGTTTATTTGTTTGTTTGTTTGTTTCTCTCTCTCTCTTTTTCCTTTCTCTTTTTTCTCTAATTTTCCGTTTTACAAATCTCTTGCCCTTTCTTTTCATTCCCTTCCTTCTAATCATATTTTCAACTCTCTCTTTTCCTTCTCCTTCTCCTCGTTCCTCCTCCTCCTCCTCCTCCTCCTGCAGCCATATGATGCGCCTTGCCCCGGCCGGCAACGTATTGGTGTAATAAGCGACCTTCAGCTGTTCCCTTTGATGCAGGCAGCTCAGTGGCCTTGGGAAGCAGCCTGCCACTTTCCTTCCCTCAACAGCCTTCACAAAAACTCATTATATATCATTTCACCATTTTACTGAGGCTTTCATTTTGAAGCATATGCTAGCTGATGCATTCTTTCTGGCTTTTGTATATATATATATATATATATATATATATATATATATATATATATATATATATATATATATATATATATATATATATATATATATATATATATATATATATATATATATATATATCTCTCTCTCTTCTGATATATGAAGGCTAGGGCAGTAAAGTAAACGGGACAGGTCTCCTAACGAACACGCTGTCCTCTGTCCCTCCTTCTTCCTTCCTTCCTTGCTTACTTGCTTCCTTCCTTTCTCCCTTCCTACGTCTGACCTTCACCTTGCCAGCAACGAGTCACCGCAAAGACTCTAAATAGATGTTGCTATCGAACGCACTCTTTTCGATTCACACTTTTTTTTTCTTCATCCCAGGAAGCATCAGCGGCTGCGGCGGCGGCGGCAGCGGTGGTGGTGATTGTGGTGATGATGGTGGTGATGGTGGAGGTGTTTTCAACTTCCCCTCCCGCCTTCCCTAAACCTAACTTCTTTATCCCTCAACCTCTCTCCTGCAGCGGGGAGCAAAAAGCTAAAGAATCATTATGAAGGAAACAAGGGCGCGGGAGGAAACAGTTGGAGGAAAAGAGCGGTCTAACGTCAATGGAGGGAAAACTGCACCGCCACGCCGCCGCCGCCGCCTCTGCTCTTTAACTGCCCCCCTTCCCTCACTCCCCTCCCATCCTCCCCACTTACCCCCCCCCCTCCCCCGAAAACGACATTAAGGCGGAGGAAATTTACGTCCGCAGGAGCTCAGCGTGGACGTGCTGACTCCGACACTCCCTGTTCCTCCGACACACTCTTACACTCTTTTTCCTGGACGCGCGCCCGCCCCCGCCACTACCACCACCACCACCACCAGCATGCTTTCTCTCGCTCTCACTCTTTCTTGGTCTCGGTCTCTGTCTCCTTCTGTCTTTGCCTTTATCTCTCTGTCTATGTCGCTCTCCTCTTCTCTCTCTCTCAAATTTTCCGACGCGTACGAGTCACCTGAATTTCAATTATATCAACGTCCAAATTACTTCTCCTATACTCTCCTTCCTTTCTGTCCCTTTCCCCTTGAACACCCAGTTAACTTCACACACTTAACTCTCTTTCTAATCCTGTCTTTTTTTCTATACTTACCTCATCATTGTATTTTTTTTCATATCGATTCTTCTCCCTCCCTACCTTCTGGTCTTTTCCTCTTGATCACTCTCCTCCTTCCCTCCCTTACGCTTGTCTTCCCTTGAGTGCTCCATTCCTCCCTTCTGTTGTCTTTACTCTTCAATCGATCTTCACCTTTCTTCTCAACAATTTCACTATTACCCAAAACTTTCGACTTCTAACATGCCCACCTGATACACACACACACACACACACACACACACACACACACACACAGAGCAGTAGCTTCTTGGAATTGTAAGTTCGTATTGTTGAGTGTTCAATGTTTGCTTTTAACGCTCCATATAACTTTCAAGATGTGTGTGTGTGTGTGTGTGTGTGTGTGTGTGTGTGTGTGTGTGTGTGTGTGTGTGTGTTGGAGAAGGGATAAAAACATAATAAGAGATATAGAGAGAGAGGAGGAGTAGGAGGAAGGGAATAGAAAAAAAGGAATATATGAAAACAATAACTAATAATTCACACAATAAAATGAGAGTACAAAATTAACAAACGTCCTCCGAGAGATTAATTATTGTTGTTCATTAATTTTGTGCGAGTGCGTGTGAATGTTTATGTGTGTGTATGTTATGTGTGTTATGTAAGTGGGTGCTGGCTAATGAAAGGGCGTGTGTGTGTGTGTGTGTGTGTGTGTGTGTGTAAAGTATATAAATAAATAAATGTATAAATAAGTGAAAATGTGGTGAAACTATGGAAATACTGGAAACAAAAATGACAAAACAAAAAAACGGAGAGAAAGGAACGTGAAGAATGTAACCGATGATAGAATATGGAATGTGTCGGTGGTAAAAAATGAAGAAGCGAACGGAACGGCTGTGGAGGCGATAAATTATTTAGAAGAGAGTGAAAGAGTTACAAGGGAAAAAGGAATTATTTAGAAGAGAGTGAAAGAGATACAAGGGAAAAGGAAGTATCACAAAATAAGAAAATTGAAAAGGGGAGGAATTAGAGCATAAAATAATGAAGACTGTTCAAGAAATCGTTTAGAAGAGAGTGAAAGAGTTAGACGGGAAAAGGAAGTATAACAAAATAAGAAAATTGAAAAGAGGAGGAATTAGAGCATAAAATAATGAAGACTGTTCAAGAAATCGTTTAGAAGAGAGTGAGTTACAAGGGAAAAGGAAGTATCACAAAATAAGAAAATTGAAAAGAGGAGGAATTAGAGCATAAAATAATAAAGAATGTTCATTAAATAGCGGTAAAATAGGACAGGTAATGAAGCAATGGTGAGAAAAGGTGTGAGCGCCCAGGTAGCATACACGAAGGAAAATTCAATAGACCATGCAAAGGGACAAGATGAAAAACAAATAGAAAAGGAGAAACCAAAACAGAGAATATGAACAGTTACAAGGTTTGAGAAATAATGGAATAAGTGAAAATAACAGAGGAGTGTTACCCAGAAAGAACATAGACTGGGTAGAATGGTATACACTGAAAATTATTAACATTATCATTAAAGCTATGGATACTTATTTTGTTATTATCAATTCTATAAACCCTCCATAGAACTAGAAAAGCCGTTCATATATAACCAGACACACCATACTAAGCCACAAGGTTCGCACACTAACAACGAAGGATGTACTCTATAGAACATGATCCATTTTACAAACACTGCTCGACATGACACAACACACAACACAACATTACATTCCTATACACTATTTAAAGCCGCCAAAAACAAGACAAGGGAAGAAGAAAACGTCAAAGTCAGGGAGGAGGAGGCGGATGAGATGAGGGACGATCTGGGGTACAAAAAGTGTGACGAAAAAAAGGAAAATGCGATAAAAAAGATACTTGAGACAATCTTCCCTTCCACCAAAGAGGACGAAAAAGAGTCGACAAGAAAACATAACTTCACCAAACTTTCTCTGGAGTCTTTTTTTCAATTCTCCGACTCACTTCCACAAAGCTCCTCCTCCTCCTCCTCTTCCTAATCCTCCTCTTCCTCCTCCACCTCCTCCTGCCTCTCCTCCTGCTTCAAAAATCTTCTCCCTGCCACAACTTTCCTCCTCTACCTGTTTCATTCCGTTTTTTCTCCTGTTCTCTCCCTTCACCTGTTGTTTCCTTTACATGCTTCATGCCTCAGAGCCCTTCTTCTACCTATTCATCCTCCTTCTTCTTTTTCTTCTCCTATTCCTTCTTCTTCTCTTTCTCTCACTCCGCTTCCACCGATTCAGTTTTCTCTTCTCTCCTCCGATTGTTCGTCACTCCATTTGTCACATGGAACGACTTTCTCATTCCTTTTGTTAGGTCAGAATCCTACCCAATCTCTCTCTCTCTCTCTCTCTCTTAACCACAACACAACGAGCTTTTAAAAGAACTGCTGGAAACTATTGCGTTCGTTTCCACTGTGTTTTCCTTTTCCCACCTCCAACACTTTTTTCCAGCAAATGAGGAGTTACGAGAGCGGTCAGAAAGAAGGAAAGAAGGAGGGGGGAGGAGGGGGAGGGGTGGGGGAGGGTAGATGGTAAAGGGAAAGGAAGGAAGGAGGAGGAGGAGGAGGTAGGGTAAGGGCTAGGACGAAGTAATAGAGGTAGAGGGGTTGACGGTAAGGGATGGTAGGGAGGCAGGAGGAAAGACTGCAGCTGTTAAAGGGGAGGGATAGATGGAAAGGGGAGAAAGAGAACAGAACGCAGTGATAGCAGGGAGGAAGCTGTAAAATAGGGAGGAAGGTAAGAGATGGGTATGGTGTTAAATTGAGGAGGAGGGAGAAGGGAGGTAAAAGGAGGAGCAGGCGGTATGGTCGAAAATAAGAGGGAGGAAAAGTGGAGAGGAAAAAGAAGCTCGTAAGTGGAAAAAAGAGGAAGAAAACATATTGCCGGGAAACACATATATATGACAAAAGAGTTTCACCTTGGAATACATACTTGAATTTGAGAGATAAAACGAAAATTAATTAAAATATACATTACTCCTTCGCGTCTGGGAGTCTCAAGAGGGAGAGAACAAGATGGAAAATGTCCGCAGAATTTAATATTTGGACACTGGACAGAAAATGAAACATTCTAAAGTTTAAAATAAGCCACAAAGACACACACACACACACACACACACACACACACACACACACACACACACACACACACACACACACACACACACACACACACACACACACACACACACACACACAACTTTCCTCCATTCCGTATCTTCTTCCTCGTCCTTTAACTCCTCTCTCCGGCTTTCCCTCCTCCTCCTCCTACCCCACTCCCCTTCTTCTCCTACCATTTCTTCCCCCTTCCTTCCTCCTCTTTCTCCTTCCTCCTCACTCCCACTTCCATCCTCTCCTACAATTCCTTCCCCCTTTCTCCTTTCTCCTTCTCACTCTCCTTCCCACACTCTCCTACAAAACCTTCCCATTTCCTTTCCCCTCTCACTTCTTCTCAACATCCAGACCTATACTCCCCTACCACTCCTTTCCCCTTAAATTCATTCCCCTCTTCCCCTTCTCAACCTCCCGACCCATCCTTCTCTACCATTCCTTCCCCCTTGCTTCCCCTTCCCTCCTCATTCTCTACACCCTTCCCCCATCCACTCCTACAATCCCTTCCCCTTCTCTCCCCTTCTCTACACCCCTTCCCCCTTGAGTACACACAGCAAAGGTCGTCCACCCTTGCCGTGCGCCGAGGCAGATGCGTCGATAAGCCCCTGGCGCCGCTGAGGTAATTGCAGTATTAGTGGAGTGTCGCGAAGGGCTTGGCGTCACGGTGTGTTGCTTAATTATGCTTCATTAGGTGACGTGAGGCAGGTTAGGGGAGCTGTCTGAGACCTGGGTGAAGGGGGAGGAAGAAATAATTGGGGGGGAGGGGGGGGAGAAAGAGAGGAAGGAGCCATAAAGGAGATAGGGTAAGGAAGCCGGGGAAGTTAAGGAGGGCAGAGGAAATGGAGAAAGAAGATTACAAGGGGCAGAGATGAGGAGGTAAGGGATGAAAAGATGGTAGATAATAGAATGTTGGAAGGGAAGGAAGGAGCACAGAAGACGGAAGAAAGGGAAACAAAGGAGAAAGTAAAGGAGTGGGAAGGGTGGAAGTGAGGAGACAAGGGAGAGGGGAAGGAGAGTAATAAATGAAGGAATAGAAAGGCAAGGAAGTGAGAGAGGGGAGAGAAAGGGTGAGGGTTAAATATAGTGGAGACATGATTTAGATTTCTTATCAAGACAAAACATCGAGACAAACGGGCAGCTGATGACACGAATATTAGTGTGTGTGTGTGTGTGTGTGTGTGTGTGTGTGTGTGTGTGTGTGTGTGTGTGTGTGTGTGTGTGTTCTAATTACGGTACCTCTTTATGGTCTGTTTGTCTGTCTCTGCAACTAATAATTTTTGTTCCTGACCTCCTCCTCCTCCTCCTCCTCCTCCTACTTCTACTCCTATTCCTGACTCCTCCTCTTCCTTTGCTGCCTCCTTTTCCTCTCTTCTCTCTCCACCCTCTACTCGTCCTACTCCTCCTCCTCCTCTTTTATCCTCTCCTATCCTCCTCCTTGTCCTCTTTCGTCATTCTACTTCTCCTCTTCCTTCTCTTTTTCTTATCTGTGAAGTCAGTAAATCGGCGAATTTGATCAGTTCAGTGTATTACGAGATGAAATGTATTTGATAATCGTGTAAATAAACAAGAGATTTTTTAAGAATCATTATAAGGAGAAAGCTCAACGTAATATCAGTGTTGGATTCTTCTGTATAATATTTAACGCTATTTCCAGTTGTTATTATTCCCAGTGCAGGACACGAGAGAAATTCTGATGTAAACTAGACTTGTAATAAACTAATTTTCAGTTTTGGGATTTTATGTTTTTTTTTACGGCTAGAAGAGGGAATCATTAAAACTAAAGAACAGAGAAGTCTACAGCATGGCAGGAGCAGTTAGATGATCATAAAGGCGACTTTGAAGATGTAGTGTATAGCCGTGATCGGTATGTATATAATATTAACTGCGATTTCTTGGTATCATTACACGTATTTAAAATTAGAGGACTGTGTTCGCCAACTCAGTGATGGTTTGACATGTATCATCATTTGGCGTTCGAAATGTGTGTGATATGAATGGTTGGGAGTGTCGTGTTGTAAATATCAGCGTCTGAAATCTTACATATTTTAGGTGGCCATCGATTTCTAGTATCACTGACGGCGTGAATCAGTAATAGGCACACAGGCAGCCGCAACGCTCTCCCCGGAAATGTTTGGCTGCAAGAGTGTTTCCGAGCTGTCATGGCGAAACACACAATATAATCTTCTCCTGTGGTCAGACAAATCAATTCTTCGCCGTTGTTTACCCGTGGTCTGGTTGTTGAATCAGTAACAGACACACAGGCAGCCTCATCGTTGCCTCTTAAACGATTTGCCTCCTCCTGCTGCTGCGTTTATGCCGTGATAAGACTTCAAATGTAAGCCTCAGGAATCAGAGAGTTTCGTTGCCGTCCTTCTCCGGGTTTCTGGTCACGGGTGTCGGTAATAAACACACGAACTGCAGAATCGCTTTTCAATAAAATTTCGTGAGACAACGTAAACAAAACACAGCGCCGAGGCGTGGAAGTTAGTCTGCATGTGCTGCCGGACTGTTAAATAAACGACGCGAGTATCAAGGCCGCGGAGGGCATAAACAAGACGCTGGGGAGCCGGTGGAGTGTTCTTCGTGCTACAAATACAAATATCACGTTTCCAGGACCGTGACGTGCAAGCCCTCCAGCACAGGTGAGGCAGAGGTGGTGCGGCATTGTCTCTAATACGCCTTGTGGGGCTTCGGGGACCGTCAAACGTGTACCTTACGTGTTACTAACATGTTCCCCATTATTCGCCTCATTTCATTGTATTACAAGTGATATCATATGATTCGAATTACATTTTCCTTTTTGATAACTAATATATTATCCAAACATATTAATTTGTTGTATATAAAAGATCTTTATTAATTGAACTATTGCAACATGTTTCAATTAACGAATACTGAGTAATGGTGAATCTCAGGTCCATCATTTTATTATTACGTTACAGAATTACACAATAGCAACAATGACAATTCAAACAATTCAAATGTATTGCTTCAATTTGTAATACTGCGTTGAAAAATAAGTTACTTCATGTGTGTGTTACATTAAACGGAATATAATATACTTCAAACAACCTAACGCATATAAATATAGTGTTAAAATAAAATAAAATCACGGGACTCCACCTGATAAATGACAAGCGTAAGAAAGTGCAGTAATGAAACACATAAAACAGGGCCACAAAAATGACACCAAAGATCAGGAAGACAAAAGCGGAGCAGCGCGGCGGAAGAAGAAGAGAAAGAAGAAAGACGCCGCCGTGATGGAGGTGGTGGAAGAGATAAGTGACGCAAGATGACTCGGAATGGAGCGGGTTGAGTTAATGGAATGAATGCCGTAGATCTCCTGCCTGATGAAGCGAATTATGATGTGGAAAAGCGATTCAAGAGGGATGGGGTCGCGCTGGCACGACTTAAATGGGGTGTGATTCCCCGTGTGGACCGAATGATTCTCCGTAATTGGATCACTTAATTCGTTAAACCGGTATACCTGTCTTTCGCTCCCTCTCATTAGGGTAATTATTGGGATTGAGGAAGAAACTTAACGAGGAGGAAAGGAAGTTGAAGAAAAGGAAGAAGAAAAAAAAAAGAACTGACAGACCAAGAAAAATAACTAGAACAAGGATATCGTTTTCTATGAATTATGAAAATCTCTCTCTCTCTCTCTCTCTCTCTCTCTCTCTCTCTCTCTCTCTCTCTCTCTCTCTCTCTCTCTCTCTCTCTCTCTCTCTCTCTCTCTCTCTCTCTCTCTCTCTCTCTCTCTCTCTCTCTCTCTCTCTCTCTCTCTCTCTCTCTCTCTCGTTACTCTCGACGTAATTCCAATTTACATACAGAGGACGCAGCCGCCTCGCCGCGTTGAATTCGAGGCGTAAACGTGTATGTTCCAGCGCTCTGTTGCTCGGAAAGAATTTGATACCATCCGTGTGTTAGCTTGCTTGCCTTTGCCTCCCCCCCTTGTGCTGTCCAGATGCTTCACTTGCTGTGTGGGGGGGACTGGGATGTGTGTGTGTGTGTGTGTGTGTGTGTGTGTGTGTGTGTGTGTGTGTGTGTGTGTGTGTGTGTGTGTGTGTGTGTGTGTGTGTGTGTTTCTCCTCCCTAAAGGATCAAATACGTTATCAATCAAGGAAAAGCAGAGACGATACCTCATGACGTCCTATAAATACTTCATTCAAATAGTCCAGTACAAAGTTTATTTTCCGTCATCATATTCTTTTTGAAATGTATTTTGTATTACTCGAAGTAAGGGAAGAAATCAAGAGAAAGAAAATGTTGGAAAAACGAATGAAAAAAAATAGTAGACAAAAAAAGACAATATTCGTATTTTCTCCTCACGGAATAGAATGGAACACCTGGAGGGACCCGCAGGTTAAAGTCGATCACCTGTGCCTCCACCTGGGCCAGAAAATGAAGTTCACCTGAAAAATTTATGAGAGAGAGAGAGAGAGAGAGAGAGAGAGAGAGTTTTCATCTCTCTCTAATCAAGTTCACCATGACTTTTCTCTCCTCTTTCTCGCTCAAACTAATGAAAACAATCAACACTAAAAGTTTTCACTCAGCATCTCCGTGGCATTATGTAATAGGCAGCGACATTTATTACGTTTCGACAGAATAAAAAATCGCTACCACAAAAGGAACAACATACTTTTACGTAACGATCCCTTTTTTTTCATGAACATCTTTCTCATCAACCATCCCTCAAAAAAATAAATAAATAAATAAAATACACAGCCTTTTTCGATCCTGCCCCGCGTGCACACACAAATATACACACGCAGACGACCGGAGGATATAAGTTCAAATAAAAGACGCAGCCGGCACGTGAATGTTTGACTAGAGACGAGGGAGCGGGAAGGGGGCGCGGCGAAGCTTCCCTTGGTCGTGAATATCAGGACTGACGTGGCGGGCGGGGAGGTACGTGCGAAGTGTGTGTGTGTGTGTGTGTGTGTGTGTGTGTGTGTGTGTGTGTGTGTGAGTTCAGGCGTGAATCCGTGTCAGGTGCAATTGGTAATCCAGGTGTGTGTGTGTGTGCGTGTTTACCTAATGGACAGGTGTGTGAGGGCTGGTGAGGGTCAGGGACTTGGCAGGGCTGGGTATACGCTTTCTCTTGTGCCTAGCGGACCCGCCTACTGTAAACACACACATCAATCACTGCAATCACGGACCCACCGCATTAACACCAGCTTATGCTTCCTGATTTGTTTCTTTCTTTTTCCCAAGTTTTGAACCTCGTATTTCTTCGTCCCTTCCTTCCCCCGCAGTGTGTATTGATTTATTTGAAGTTCTCTCGTTTTCCTACTTTAATTTTTGAATCCGTCTTATCGTTTTCCTCTTCCCTAATCTTCTTTATCTCTCGAACATATGTGCTTCGTAATATAGTTTTCCCGTTACTGACAAACATTATAACTACCGATAAAACACTCTATATTAACTAATTTAGATAACTTATTAATCTATCTGTCTGTGCGCTCATTTTTCATTATAAATATCAGTCATCACTTCTTTAAAATATTTTATCTATAGCTTCCAAATTTCCAGGAGTTTTACATCCTATACTCTGAGTCTTTCCCTTTCCTTTTCCCCTTCCACCTCTTCTTCACTTCAATCTTCGCCTTTCTTTTCTCCCTATATCTTTTCTTTTTCCTAATCCTCTTCCACCCGCTCCTCTTTCCCTTCCTGCCTCTGAAAACATCAATCAGTCACGTTAAAATTCGTTGGAGTTTCTCATGAAGACTGGTGGGAGCAGCGCGCCGCTCCTCCACTCCTGCACTAAGGGAGTGGGTCACCGACAAGGGAGGGAGGGCCAGAGTGTGTCATGCTTCCCCTGAGAGCGTCTTGAGGCCGTTGAATAAGTCTAATGACGTCTTGTAATTGGAACGTGAGGAAGGAAAAGATGACAGCTAAAGTGTGTGTGTATTACTAAAGACTGAGTTAAGACGGAAAAGTTCAGGAGCAGATTCTCTCTCTTTTTTTTTTTTAGTGTTGTTACATGTATTCTGTGTGTCTGAGTGTTCATGGTGATACATTCTGGGTTTGATTGTTATGTTTGTCTGAGTAAGTCTTTGAGGTCGTGAGTGTTAGTTCATTTGCGCCAAGGTAGTGTTGCATTTATTTAGAAGAGATTCAATTGTTATATTTCCTTTCCAATAACGAACGAAATATAGCGAGCGCCGTAATAAGGTATTTTAGAGAAGGCAACACACTGAGAAAAGGGGAGTGGGGAAAAATATCTCCAGACACGAATTGAAGACACTTAAAATTCTTGACCAAAACACACCAGCAATAAAACCACCCCCGACCCTTCCTCCCTCTCTCCCTCCCTCCATCACTCTAACCCTCCCTCCTTCCCTCCTTACCTCCTTCCTTCCTTCTTTCCTTCCTATCTACCTACCTACCTTCCTTCCTTCCCTCCACTTTGAATTTTGGGGGGGGGTTCTTTCTTACAATCTCCCCCTTTTTATTTACAGATTTTTTTTCACTTCTCTTCTCTTCTCTTCTCTCTTCTCTTCCAACCAACCCTTAATCCATCCTCCTTCACCTCCTTCTTCCCTCACTGCCTCGTTGTCCTTCCCTTCCACTCACATGTTTACCTCTCCTATCTCTCCCAAATACATTTTTCCTCATTTCTCCTAACCTAATCTCTCTCTCTCTCTCTCTCTCTCTCTCTCTCTCTCGACAGTTCTTACTCATTACGTACTTGTCTTTATTTCTTTCCCATCACTTCTTCCCTCTTTACATCAATTTACATACAATCCCATTTGCCTTCCTTCCTCCATTTCCTTTGCCATTCATTCTCAATATATTCTCCTTCCTTCTTTTCGGTTTCCTTATTTCTTCATTGTTTTCCATCTCAGTTTCATATTCTACTCATTTATTATTTTCCCTCTATCCTCCTACATGCCTCCTGTGGCCTATATACACAAGCTACTTTTTTCTATTTTCTTTCCTATTTATTACTTTTCTCCTTCCGTATCCCTTCTTCACATACGTACATATCCCCTTCTTTTATTTCTCTCTCCCTACTTTCTTCCTTCATATAGTTTCTAGCAACTGTTTCCCTTGTTTCCCTTCATCCTCCCGTCTTCCCTTTACTGCGCCAACGATAACTTCCTGCCCTTCCCCTTCCTCCCTGACAAGGATGGCCCGCCTGCTTACCCTTCACCTTTCACCCTTCGCCCTCTCTCGATGTGTGTTCCTCATTGTGTATGCGTGCTGAGCTAATCTGAAATGGGAGGCTCTTTGATCAATGGAACCCTTAAACCCAGTGTCATCCAAGGCCAGGCTTCTCCAGACGGGGGACATTGATAAATTTCTGCTCAGCGAGTGATGGACGAGTCTCTATTATGCGGCAGGAAACGGGGGAAAATCATAATAAGAAAAAGGAGAAGAACTGGATGGGAGGAGCTTTTTCGTAGGTTAACTCTCTCCCTCTCTTCCTTCTCTCTTCCTTACTCCTTCCGTAGTTCTGATATTTTTTTAAAGGGGTGTAACGAAGGCAATGGTGTGTGTGTGTGTGTGTGTTTGTAGGGACGTGACACTGTAATGGGAGTGCGTGTGTTTGTGTGTCTGTTTTAAATTTAGGAGTGCTAGTGTGTTTTAGTGCGTTTCTTAGTGTGTGTCATATGGTAACGGAAGCAGTACTAGTGAAAAAAAACTGTGTGTGTGTGTGTGTGTGTGTGTGTGTGAGAGAGAGAGAGTATGCCTATAAAATGCAGAGCCAGCGCACGCGAGATAAATTCTACTCATCATTCAGGCGGGTGAGTGAGTTATGCCACACAAACAGACGAAAAATGGAGCGGTAAAAGTTGTTAAGTTGGCTAATTGAATATTCTTTAAATTCATGGCCAACAAATTACTCGGTGCATGCGAACGCCGGCGTCGTTTGCTCCTACTAAACGCATTTTACGAACTGTGCGCCGCTGCTGTTGTACAAGAACCCTAATTACTAGACTACTATTGCTTCCGTCGACCTTTTTTATTCCATGGAAATGCTCCCCGGTAATTAATTGGAAAGGAAAGTTATAATGGAGCATAAATACCGCCACATAGGTAATTCATTTCCCGTCCAGCAGCCCCCGTGCAATATGACGCCGCCTATCCATTAATTTCCCCGACTCAGTAAAATAATATATATACATGTTGTTCATCTTCAGTACTGTGCATTTTCATTATTAGTCAAGTTTGTCAGCATTTCGTTGACTACTTTTTCCCCTCTATCAACGTTAAATATTAAGGTTGAAAACTGTATATGACTCCATTTTTTTTATTTGCAAACGCGTATGTTAATTAGTCATGCTTTATATTGGACGATTTCTCTCTCTCTCTCTCTCTCTCTCTCTCTCTCTCTCTTATGTTTTCACCCAGCACTTTATCTCTCCTCCCTCACTCCTCCCTTCTCCCTTCTGTATACTACCCTCCTTCCTCTCTCCCTCCCCCCTTTCAGTTCCCTTTCATTCTTCAACGAACAATTTCAATCCCACTCGCGTCCTGAATCCCTCTATCTCATCCTTCGTTTCCAATCTCCCTCTTATTCCTCCTTTTTCTACTCACTCTTTCTACTCCTTTTCTTCCGCTGCCTCTTTCTCTTTTTCTCTTTCCTCCTCTTCTTCTTCCTCCTACTCCATATCCATTTCTCCGTGTCCTTGGTCCTTTCCCTCCTCCTCCTCCTCCTCAGCATTCCCCTCTCGCTCCTCCTCTCCCTTCCTCTTCACTCTTACACCCCTTCACCCTCCCATCCCCTCCTTATCCATCTTACTTCCTCCCAGGCGACCCATCTTCCCCATCACTGGTGGAAGATGGGGGCTAGGGAGCAATAAATTCCCATCACACACACACACACACACACACACACACACACACACACACACACACACACACACACACACACACACACACACACATACTTCAAATTATTTTAGAGAGAGAGAGAGAGAGAGAGAGAGAGAGAGAGAGAGAGAGAGAGAGAGAGAGAGAGAGAGAGAAAGGGAATAATGTTAAAAATGGATGAAGGATCAGTATGAATAAGGGATGCAGGCAGGAATTGAAGAACGGAAGGAGAAAATAAAGTGTATATTGAAGAAAAATGAATGAAAGAGGGAAGAAGGGAAGGGGAGAGAGAAGGGAAGCATAGAGGAAGGTAGACTCATCAAAATTACCTGTCTGTTCTGCGTTCCATTTATCATACGAGCACACCATGAAAACAAAAGACAACTCCCCTCCCCATTTTTTCTCTCCCCATTCACCTTTAATTTTTTTAAGTCAACGTGGCATCAAGGTCATTAGAGAAGCAAACTTTAGACACGCAGGGGGGAAAAAAAGAGTGGCGCGGGGAAAACTAATTAATGGGAACTTCCTGCGGGCTATTAATCTTGAAAATATTCCACTAAAGAAAATGACGCATGAATCTACGGCGGACTCAACAAACAATAACGAACGCGACTCAACTTTTAATCATTTTTCACGCCGACACGAAAATAAAAAGCCTTCATGCAATATTAATGTAATATTCTTAAATCAAATGGAAATTTTCGTTAAACTAAACTGCTAAAGGAGGCTATATGTATGCAGACACACATATTCTGGTAAAGACTAAACAGCTTTAAATACAAATGAAAAGATGCGAATAAATATGAAATTTGAGTGAAAATGGCAAATCGAATT